>NW_016815631.1:51693-77468 GCF_001698545.2 Rhinopithecus bieti | reverse complement strand
GGGAGAAGGCAGGGCGGGCAGCGGGCGCTAGGGAGAGAAAAAGAGGGAGGCGGAGCTGCCCGGGCGGGCGGGGGCGCGGGCGGGAGCGGGCGCGGAGGCGGCGCAGCAGCCCCAGCCCGGCCGGACGTGCGAGGGCCAGGGCCAGGGTGAGCGCCCGACTCCGGGCTGCCCCGGCTCCCGTCGCCGCGCTCAGCTCTCAGCCACCTCACGGCGGCCAGGAGTGCGCGGGAGTTTGCCCTGGAGCGCGGGGAAGTTTCCTCCGAAGCTGCGCTCCTGGAACAGCAGCACCTGCAAGCGCCCGGCAGCGGCCCGCGAGGTAACCGCGCTGGAGCCGGGGCTGGGGCTGGGGGCACTGGAGGGGCAGAGATGACGGGGCACTGCTGGGTACCCGCGGCGGGAGCGGGCTCTGGTGGGCGGGGACGTGCGGCCTCACCTTTCCAGGTGCTTCGCCGCTGGGGATGCGGCAGGCATCTTCCTTTTCCGCTCTCCCCCGCGTCCAGTATTCCAACCCACTTCCCTTCACTTCAGTGGACGGAGGACAGGAGGTGGGAGGCGGGAGCAGGAAGGGATCCTGACTTGGAGGGGGCGCTGGAGAAGGACGGCCGCGTGAACTTGTCAGCTACCTGAGCTGCCTTCCTGCGCCCCAGCGGGGCACCCTGGACTCCGCGATTCCCGAGTCAGACCCCGCTTGGGGCAGGCAGAGGTTGGAAAGAGGACGGCAGGAACAGCCTTCAGTTTCTGCTGCCAGTCTGTCCAGTCCTCCAACGTGTGTGTGGCAGAAAGACGAGCATCTCTGCTGCGGGGGTGCCTCCTTTGCGTCAGTCTCAAACTCCACGACCTGGCTCAGGCTCGGGGGCAGGCTGAGAGCGAGGTGGGAGGGAAGTTAGGGGGACTGGGACGCCAGGTACTATCGTGGTCAGAGCAGAGGGGTTAGGAGAGGCGATCTGAGGAGGGGGCTGCAAGTGGGTTGGGGAGAGAAGGAATGGTGTGTTTGTTTCTGCTGCTGTTACTTTCACAGCGTTACCTGCTGCCTCTTCTGCCCCATTTGAACATCCTGCCTATCAGCATGTTTCTGTTAGAAGGTGTTATGGTTGATGCCTGTCAGGAGTTATTTCCAACTAAGTTTACAGGTGCTAAGTCTAGAGCTGCAGGCCTTCCTCCTTTCTCTCTCTGCGGTCCACCCCCAGCTCCCTCCCACAAACAAACTGTGCCTGAATAATTCCCAGCGTTTTGAAAGCGATGGCAAGTGAATAATATACAATGTGTGTGTGACTTTTTTCTCCCTCTTATGCTATCAGATTCAAATCAAAACGCCGTGGATGCTTAATAGGACTCCCTTTTGCAGTTTTTCTGGTAATTGAGAGTATTACCAATGTTTATTTTTCTTCGCTGTAACCTCAGAATTGCGTTAATCTATCTTTGTGCAATTTTATTTACATTGTTATTATTCCTCTCGGTTTGAAGGCCGTGGGCCTCTTTTCAACTCACATATACACACCCAAATGCAGTGTGACCATATTTAGTATTTATCTGTCTTCTGATTCAGTTGCTGGGCACCTGCTAATTGCAGTACCTAATCATAACACCATATGCCTGCCAACCAACGTGAGGATAAGGTGAATGCTATTGTTTTTCATGGGCAAGAGCACCCTGAACTACCACTTTTTATTATTGCTCAAAGGGTTTAAGAGCTTGAATCAAAGTGAATCAAATTTACAAAGCAATATTACAATTCTACACCATACGATCAAACAGAATATGATTCCTAGGCACTTACAGTTGACTAGTAATTGAGGAAAAATTAAAATCCTCTCATCGTATGGAAAGCATTAAGATTGCACATAGTCAATAAGAAATAGCACACACTAAATGCCCCCAGAAAATGAGAAGAATGTTCCTTCTACCTCATTTGGTTTTTATCTCCTTCATTACAGTACCGTCCCCCAGAAAATGAGCACCTTGCATATAGATGTTGGTATGTACTAACTAAACACCGTATTTTTTAATACAGAGGCTTGGTGATAGTCCAAAAACATAAATGTTTTAAATCATTACCAACCATCTGTTCTCTCCCACTCACTTACAGCACAATGTTTTATTTTCACAGGTATCAAAACGTACTTACTCATTTCATACATTCCCATGACTATCCTGAAAGCTGTAATGGTACCCAGTGTTGACCCAAGTTCAGTAACTGTTGTGTTTGGCTTATTACACCATAAGCTCTGCTTCTTTTATCTTCAGTGAAAGAAGACATTCTAAGAGTTTCAAAGCACTTGGCCAAGGCTGGTGTATACTCCAGTAAAAATCTGATTGCTTCCCCGCACCCCAACCTTTTTGTTACCAGAGAGAAGCTGGAAATTAGTGCAGCTGCAGGGCCCTCCTGATGACCTTCTTTTCCTTTCTTCCTGGTCACAAGGGTAGCATTTGATGCTCTGAAGCAGGGCATTAAACAGCCCCATGACTTCAGAAACCTTGTGTGGTTTCCAGGAGAGTGTCACATCTTCCAAGGAAGAATTCACAAAATAAGAGACTAACTTACTTTTACAAACTCCAAATTCAATAAACCTAAGAAACACACATTGTTTCCCATGTCAGTATTGCATATGAATAGCATAGGAGGTGAGATAGGTAATGAATAACATGTTTACCTGTATAGTGTTCTTTGTATTTGAATTTGGGAATCTGGATGAGTTGGGATGTAATCAGCAGATAGATTCACACTTTGTTTTGTTGGTGTTATCAGTAAAACAAGATTTGAGATATTCAGTTCGCTATCCAAGAAAGGCTTCCCATTTAAGGGTGTTTGCTCTAATTAGAACTTCAATATTAGGGTATGTTATTCAAAATTTAGTTACATAGTAAATCCTTTGTTCCTTTAGCATAGCCAGCACATTAGGAAAATTCTTTTCACTCAAACACAGGCGCAATATCGCAAAGCATTTTAGTACATTTTGAGGAAAAATATAGTGATGATTTCACACTTTGTAAATAATTGATATGTACTTGAAGATTATCAGGAACCAAGAAAAAGTGGGGCATTATCACCGGCTATACTATTCTATACTGCTGTTTGCCTTGAAAGCGTTAAGATTCTCCTAACTTAGAATGGCTTTCGACAGAATAAACCCGAACTACAGATAATTTTGAAAGTAAAGTTGCCTTTAAAAATATAGTCTAATTAAAACCTTTGGATATTACATAAGAACATGTTACATCTTATTTTCTGTATACTAAAATGAATTATTGAGGAGAAACAGTTTCACCATGTATAGTAAGTACTCTGAATTGTTCATGTTAATGAGAGAAGTAGAGGCAAAGATAATGTAAAATCATGGTTATTTAAAAAGTCATTTGTGTTTGCCTTTGGAATGTATTGCATGTTTGGTTTAAAAAAGATTTTCATTGTTATTGCGGGCAAGTTGCCTTTCTAATTATTTTCTTGTGTTTAGGTTAATTTTTAAATGAGCTTTCATACCTCAAATACCAAAACCCATTTGTGGGGAGGTGGGGAAAGTGGGCAGACTGCCCAGAAATGAGCTGGGTGGCAGAAGTAAGCAAACCTGGTATGAAAACTTTGCAGGAGTTTATATGTCATTCAAATAAAGATGCTAAAGACTTGATTGTATACCTGTTTAATGAATATGTGTTAAGGATTAGATATGTTCCTAGCAAAAATAAAAGTCTTATAGTCAAAGTTTGAGAAATTCAATCCCACTTGACGTGTAACAGGTGGTCAGTATTTTTTAAAAAGTGATAATGGTTTCTCCTGAAAACCAAATAAGAATGTATTAATGTATGCATCTTACTATTAATGCACTGCATTTTTAAGTGTTTTCCTAAAGCATATGTATGTGTTTGGCGTTAAATGGCATTCCTAGGCCTTATATATTAATACGTCCTTTCCAAGAGAAGGAATAGCAAGAAGCCATCTAAATAAGGGATATGGTCCATTTGATCTTTGTACCTATGCGCCAAATCAAAAACACATTTCATCAAAGAGAACCTCTCAATTATTGTTACAGTGGACCAAGCTAGATAAAATAGTTGAAGTTCAGCAAGACTGCCAATTTAACAGATTTCTATTGTGTTTTTCAAAAGCTCTAGGGCAAAATTGGTTGTAAATAAGTTACTTGAGCAAGAAGCTGATTCATACCATAGCATTAAACATCTTATTTATAGTCAGTTTTTAGTTGGACATAGATTTTGTTGAATTGTTAGTTCTGTGGACTGTTAGAATTTAGAAAACCTCTGTGTGGAAGGTTAGAACTGCCAAAAATATATGACGGGAAAAGCAGATAAGATCATTTTTATTTCAGATATTCACAGCCAAACTGTAACTTTTACAAAGTAAGGAGAATGGTGATAGAAAAGTAGATGTACCCTTCAGAATAGAGATGATGTTCTCATCATAAATGTGCTCACTACATAAAGTGTAGGGATGCTTTTTTTTAAGGAAACATTTTCATTTTTTATAAGGCATGGCATTTTTTAAAGACTTGACTGAATATTTTCAAAGAAATATTGTGGTTGGAAATATAATTGAGACCCACAGGATACATTTTATATACATTTATTAAAGGAATCGGTTTCTTCTTATCAGTGCCTAAGTCTTAGGATCAAGATTATGCATTTTTTAATAGAGCTGGAAAGAACCTTAAAAGTAATTTATTCCTGTGTCCTCATTTTACAGTTGCAGACATAATGGGGACCTACAGTGATCATGATGAACTGCTAAAGGTCACACTGGCAGTGGCAGAGCAGAAACTAGAAACCTGGTCTCCTGACTTACTCATCCAGCTACCTCTTAGAAAGTTAGATTAGTTAGGTAGGGGAGTTAACTCTTTCTGGCATCACGGTATCAACTAATACATGATAGTCATGGAATGAAGCAGTACAGAGGTAAATGTAGAAGGCTTGTGATTTGCTGTCTTCTCTTATACACTGAGTAGCCATCATGGACCAGACTTTGGTCCTTGACTCTCGTAGACTCTCCTCTTTTTTAAAAGCAAATATTTTATTACTCCCTTATTATCCTCAAAAGCCATTTATAAATAATTACAGAATATAGTAATTTTTAAAAGCTAATAAAATAAAAGTAATGTGTAATAAAATGTGTATTTCACTACTAATGCTTGGGGATAATTCTACTAGACATAGTAAGGTCAGCGCTTGTATGAATATATGATGAATAAGTTTGAATTTAAGACAAATAAAACATCAGAAGACATCTCATGCAAGAAGTGCACAAAAGTGGAAAGAATGAGGGATAGACTTAAGCTAGTGTTGAGATACCAACAACCCAGACTTATTTGTATGTGAAAACCGGAAGAACGAAGTTAATGGTATAGGGAAAATTTGCCAAGTCAAATGTAGACTCTTGGAGTGAGAAAATTTTAAAGTATGATATTTTGCAAATGAGAGAGTAAATACCATTGATATGCTCCACTAAAATCCCAAAATTACTTTCTGGAACATTTCCATGTTGTTACTAGTGTGAATTCTGTTTCAGGAGATGCAGGTTACTCACTGTATTGTCAGTAAGTAAAATACTTCGAAAATAAAAATTACTGATTTGGTGCTGAGTTGGTCTTAAGTTTAATTTCTATCAACATTATAGTCTATCAATTCTAGAGTTAGAAGATAGAGTACATGAAATAATTAAACTATTACTGTAAATTGCTTGGCTTTTGGTGGGAATGTAAATAAAATTCTTAATTATAATTATGTACCAGATTCTACAGTTTGATATTCATAACATTTAGTTCAATAGGACACATAAACTTTATATGGAATATTTTTAGAAAAACTCATCATTAAATTGGACTGCCTCCCCCATATACACTAAAAGCCTATAGCACACCACCACTATCACCACCAATAATTTGTGACAACCCTGAACATACCCAGTCCTACCTAAAATATATTGTAGGGATGTTACTTGTCATTATGAGAGCTATAGAGCTAGATAACCAAGATTTTTATGTAGGCATGGATTATTTTTCGTGCTCCTACCTATCTATCTTTACTTCTTTTAAGTAGGACCATCCCATTTGTTCACTGATCCCCTGGCTCTAATGGACCAGAACCATAGACTTCACTGCCCTCAAGCAGGTCATGTTCTAATCTTTTTCTGTCACTGTCACCTTTATAAAAATTATTCTGGTCCTTATTTCTCTTAGGAATCTATCTTTTCTGGGAGACAATAAGTGGTGACCAACTGAAGTACATGCTGGATAATATTTTAGTTGTCTTAGGCCTTAACTTTGCTTAAATGTTTATCTCCATAAAGCACTGAAAGTTTTCATATATATATGTATACACACACACACATGTATATACACACATATATACATGTATATATAGACGGACATTATCACATACATGTATGCATGTATGTATATGTATATATGTGCATATTTATGAAAGCGTATATGTATACACACATAATTTTAGGCTTTGAGAAAACAGGAAAGGAGATATTATTAAGGCTTATATTTTTAATGCCCTTGAAACATGCTTATGCAAAAAAAGAACTGCACTAGTCCAATACTGGAAGTTATACCATAAAACATCGTGCTATGAAGTATGCTTATAGTAAAAGCCCAAAAGCTATTACCAACCCAAATAAACTGCTATATTAGAATTTTGTTATATTGTTTGTGATAGATGTATCCTGTGCTACCATATTAGAAGTTGAGGGGAAGGGGTGTGGTCAATGTTGTCCGTTTCGGAGGTGTTTAATCTTATAAAAGTAAGAAAGTAAGAAGTCTACTGGACTGTAACTTAAGATCTGCTCTTGAAAATGAAGAGTTAATATGAAATGTCATTTGAGTATTAGCTACACCATCTTGAATTTATCAAATTGTGAGATATTTTTTCTTAGATTACTTCCCAGTCAGGATGCATCTTACATGTTTTTAGGCCGTTGTATATCTTATTCTTTTTAAAGACAGAAGCTTTTTAATGTAAGCGCAGCACTTGAGATAGAAGTCAATAATATGTGTGTGTGTGGTGTGTATGTGTGTGAATAACCAATTGCTTTGACACAATCACAAAATTCTCTACATAGAAGGGCATGTTTTACCTAATCAAGAGAGGCAGCTTTCCCTACAAAGAGGATGCAGCAATTGTACAGAACACAATTTGATCTGTGATTGTTTTCTGTGTATTGTTCATTCTTAGTGAAAGCTTCTTGGTCTATTGAATTGCCCAACATTCAACCTCAGACTGACCCCAAACTTTATTTGGTCTGCTTTTGTTACAATTTCTAATGTGAGTATAGTGGTGCAATGGGGATTCAGAGAAGATGAAATTGAGGTTGTTGGATTTGGGAGGTGATAAGGAAAATAAGGTGTTTCTTTCATTTGAACAGCACAAAGATCTATATAGGCAGTGAAATTTTATTGGAATATCTGCCTTTTACTCTGCTTTTTATTTTTGTATGGAATAGAGGGAAAGATTGTGAAAGTAAAACCCTCCTTCCTCTTTGTACTGTTAACTCTGCTATACAAGAGAAAACCTTCTTTGTCAGAATAAACATATATGACACATTCCAGTCCCATTGTTCAGAGAGCCTCCTTTTACTATAGTACTTCAATGCTACCCTAAACTGAACTCTATAACACTAAAGAATATGGGTAAGAAAAGGAAAAATATACCCAGCTAATGTGGTAAAATTCAGAAGCCTCTGTTAGATATATGTGAAAATGGGAAAACCAAATAAGACAACACTGTTGATTCAAATGAAGAATGTGATACTTGTCCATTAATTTCAGTACCAAGAAGCCCAAAATTCCACTTAGTTTTGTGGTCATTTCTATTGCTTTCTTTTTTTTTTTTTCTTTTCACAGATGGAATTAAAATGGTGACCTATAGGTCCTGCTTACTTTAAGCAAATATAGTCTGTAAGGATTTAGATAAAATAATGATGTTCATTATATACTTTAATGAATACATTTTAAAATTAAATCGGCACAGTTTTAAAGAAATGATCATCTAAATTACTTTAGTTTTTTTACAGGATTCTTTGACAGTAGATTAGAAGGAGGGTAATTTTTCCCCCAAAAGATCGATTTCTCAGGTTATTTAAAAAAATGCTTAGGTGTTAGTGACATTTTTTGGACAAAAAGCAGTAAATATCAACACCCTTTTACCTTCTAACATTTGTACTCTATTTTCAATTAGGAATTTTTATTATCAGAGAATGAGATTTTATTACTCCAGCAGGGCTGGCATTCAGCTGGATGCACTGGTACAGTCTTACTGGTTATTTGTAGCTGGAGTCCAAATTGTGCTGATTGTTAAATAATTTAAATACTAATCCTCCTCTTGCATGATCACTTTTGTAACTTCAGCCTATAAATACACCACTTGCTACTTGCTAAAAGTCGAGCAAATTCATTTTTTCAGATTTTGCAGATCAGGGAATTAGAACAGCATTTAGAATAGAAATGAATTTAAAAGTCACTGAAATCCCAGGTGCCAGAGCTTGTTCATCTAATACCTCAGACCTTTGATTCACCTTGGGGTTTCTCAACATACATATACCAAGTACTATCCAGTAAGAATGCCATGAGATTATTGATATATATTTAATGCAGAGCATTCTATAAAACAATCACAGCTCAGAAAGTCCCTCTACATTGCCCACTTGTAGATACAGCTCATATACCTGGCATTTCTTCTCGTCTATCTTAAAGAAACATGAAATGAAACATGTCAAAATCAAACTCCTGATCTCTGTTCATCTCACCTCAAAGGAGCAGGGTTCCCATAGTCTGATCTGGTTTTAATCTTGATATTACTTCTTCAATTCCATTACCAAGGCTTTGATTTTGACTTCCAAAATTTATTACAAAAATCTACCTCTGCCATCACACAAGTGTAAGGTTTCACCATCCTTTGTGTAGAAAACAACAATGTCTCCATGACTGATCTCCTGGCATTGTTCCCCACCCCAAATTCATCCTCCAATGGGATACCAGATACTATATTTGCATTCAAAATGCAAATATGATAACTGTCACCTTCCAACCACGGAACCACTTAAATAACTACCATTGCTTTGCTTAAGATAAAGACCAACGCTCATCATCTGATTTTTGCAGCCCAGCAAGGACAGCCTCCTCCACTTTTATCTCTTTGGATGCTCCCATTCTTCCCTCAGCTTCAGCTGGCTGGCTTTCTTCAAGCTGCCTTAACATTCTAGCTCTCTCCCATCCCCCCATCCCCTAAAACCACAATCTCAGGCATTCCCTAGTTAACTCTTAGTTAACACTTTGAAAATATCAACTCAAATGTCACTTCCTCAAATGAACCATCTCTTATCCCTAAATTGAATTAAATCCCTTTATAAAATACATATAAGTATATACACATTTATGTATCTGTATCCATTGCACTTAGAAGAGTGGCAAATTCATATTTATTTGTATAATTATTTAACTAACCACTAAGATAGGGATCCATCTGGTTTTGATGGTCCTTGTATTCCTAACAAATACTACAATGCCTGCTTCAGAGAGGAAGTATAATATTTGTTGAATAAATGTTGAGTGAACATCTCTATCTTTAACTCTCCATGTACAAAGTTATACACATATACCACATGCAAACACACACACATATCCACCCTCACATTCCAATAAAAAATACGTAAATAAGTAAATGAAAGAAAGTTTGTAAGCTATGATGCCCCCACTTTTTTCTTTGTGACCTCTTCAAATATCATACTCCTCGTTCTTCTATTTCTCTTTCCTCTCCATAATTTAGATGTGCTTTGGGTGGTGCTACGTTTACTTAGAAAGTATGGCAGGTCTGTTGAATTTCTTACACCCCCCAAAATAAATAAATGTCCAGGCATGTCTTTATATTATTTCCTCTGACTTGTGAAATCCCTTGATAATTTCAGAAATTTTGAAAGGCTTCACTTTATGGGGGTTTTATGCCCTGCTGTTTGTATACATTCTGGCATTAAGAAGTGGTCTAAGATTTTACCATACTGAAGAAAATGAAAATCCTCTGAAAGTTACCTATTCATATGGCCCCCATATGAAAATCAGGAAGTTTATCTTATTATCAAAATTAAAATAAGAAAATGTGAAATTGAAAAGTAATATAAAATCTATGTTATAAATTAATGGTTTATATTTTAAGAATTGCACAAAAGATTCAAACAAGGTATCAAATAGCTAAGGAAGACATGTATCATACTGACGGGCACTTACTATGTTTTAGATACTATGCTAACGTTTCTGACTAAATTCAAAATGTTGCATTAAAACTGAGTTGGGTTAGTACTGTTTTTATTTAAAGCCTTCTAGCTTCAACTGGTTTAGGGGAAACTCTTGAACATTTTGTCTCAGAAAGCAAGGAATTGCTCAAAAACAAATGAGGGCACATTAGAAGGACATAGCCAGATTTAAAAGACTCTCCCTGGTCAAATTTGGAATCTTTTGTACATAAGGGTAATAATGGATTAGAGCACATTGAGTAAGAAAAGTATCCATGAACCCAGAGTGTGTGAATGCACAGATTGGGTGGAGAGAAGGAAAAGCTCTGTTTCACTGAAGAATACAAGCTGATAATGAAAAGAAAGAATAGAATAATAGAGCCAGATTTTTGCAACCAGCACAACAAGAATAAAAAAAAATCGTCCGCCATTGGGTGAATGGTTGGTGGGGACAGGATATTCACATTATCTCTATGTGTCACCCCACAGATTGCTTATTAATTGTAAAGGGGAGACGTCCCTTTATAGTTGGTGTCTGACAGATGCCAGCTAATCAAATAATCAGACTTCACATTACTAGAAGTAGTACAAACTGAAATCATGTATTTTTTTTTATGATACATAAAGAATGACACAAAAGTCTCTTCTGAAGTAATCTGCTAAAAATGTTAAACCTGAGTCTAATCACAAGGAAACAATCAGGCAAATCCAAACTGGTAGATTTTCTTCACTACAACTAACATGGACACTTCAAAATGTCAAAATGTCAGTGTGATTAACAAGTAAAGCCTGAAATACTGTTCAAGATTAAAGGAGACTAGGAGACCTGGCAACTAATTGTAAGACATCCATCCTTCTTGATTAGATTCTGGATGAAAAAAAAAATCTATAAAGGATAATATTGGGACAATGGAAGGCATGTGAATTTGGGCTATAGCTCATATAACAGTATTACATCCCTGTTCAATTTCTTGAGTGTGATCATCATATTGAGGTTATATAGAAGGATGTGTCTTTAGGGACAGGATATATTTGAAAGTATTTAGAAGTGAAATCTCATATCTGCAACTTTCAAATGGTTCAGCAAAAAGAAAGTTTTAAGTGTAGGAAAGGGAGAAATAGGCAAATAATTATGACAAAATGTTAATAATTTTTACATCTAGATAAAGATTATATACCATTTGTTATATTGTTAATTTTCTGTAGGCTAGACATTTTCAAAATAAAATTAGAAAAAATATCCTATGATTTTAAGTTAACTATCCAAAGGATGAAATAATTTTATATATTCAAGTGAACTTAAATGTTTGAAAGTTGATTAATTAACAGTGTCTTCTCTAAAGTACCTAAATATCTTCATTCAACATTCTATAATAATTCCATAATTTATATTTAAACACTAAAGAAAAAGTTATCCTTAGAAGAAGATGTTTCAGGCAATATAGGAGGCAATACGTAATATGATAATATTAGTATATATTAGATAAAATAATTTTTTTCATTTTTCCAGTTATATATGAGAACTTTTCAACATGAGAAATTTTAAAGGGAAATGAGTCCTCTATGGCAATATGTGTTTTATTCTTCCATGTCTTTCCTAAACGTTGGTGCTCGCCTACAAAGTATGAGATTACTGATGATTTTCACTAAGATGTCTACAACCTAGCAGAATGCAGTTGCAGTGTAGAATAGATCTGGCCAGGGCCACAGTGAGATTTAGGATCCTGTGTGATTCTCAACTCTGCAACTTCAGGAAGACTGGCAAGCACCATTAGTGCTAATGTATTAGGAGCAGATACTTACAGCCCAATAACACAGGTATACAAATATCAGAAGACAAAGCTCTCGATTTAGTCGAAAAATATCCATTGAGTTCAGGTTCTATGAGAGGCACAAAGTAAATGAGGTTAAATAAAAATATTTACAAATTTGTAAATAAAAGTTTATTTCTTCAGGAAAATTTTAACTTCAAACTAAATGTTTTAAATATTCCTCATACTGTAAAAGCTTATGATATAATATTTCTAATCAGGTCCCTGTAGGAATACTTTGCGTGGTGCTAAGATAATATTTAAGGCTCCTTCAGATATGTATGGTAACTTGATCAGAGCAAGTGGAGTGGTGCCTTTTGGTATATGATAAAAAGAAAACATGTAGATCTTCTTATATCTTAACATATATCATGTATCTTAATGTACAATATAATAAACCAAAGATAAGAATATGGATAGTTATTTCCCCTCATATTTCATATAGTAAGTTGATAAGTTATTATAAATAATAGCAAAGAGGGAGAGTTTCTTGTTTCTGAAAAATCAGAAAGAACTGGTCTCTTGATACCGCCAGCCTACACTATCCTGAGATTAAAATTCACTATGATGGAATCTTCTTATTAAAAAAATTACAGGTCATCTTCAGCTTATATTGAGACAAATATTTGTAATCAGTTTAAACTTGATATTGTTTTAATAAGAAGAAAATAGTAACAAATTGTTGTGGAGATGGAGCATGTTCTTAAGAAGTACTGATTATCTTAAAGGTAATAATATAAGAGCTTTGCTCTTACACCCTTATCCCCCTCCAACTCCCATGCTACTCATATTTATATCAGTGGTAAGACAAAGGACACTCATACTGCTAAGAAATTCAACACCCAAGAAAACTGGGTAAAATCGCATTTAGTTATCTTATTAAACTGTTAATACATTCTAATTTCACATATTTTTAAAAAGTTCCAAGACCATGAATAACATAAGTTAAAAGTTGTTTGAATTTATAGCAGTATGAAAGGTGGACTTCCATACAGAATTTGACATTAAAAGAAAACAGCTATGCAAACAATTTGTGTAGGTAATTATTAGCTGGAAGCTATTTGTACTCTAAGTTTATTGAATATACAAATATGATAATAAGACTCTGCACAAATAGAACCTTTTGATAATAAATCCATATAAAAGACTGTGCCTTGGGGAATAAGTCTAGATGCTATATTTGAATTCCCTGCAAACAGAATGCAGACCTCTAGACCAAGTACATAACCATTTTTCATTCATGATATTTAATAGGTCATTTTACCTAAAGTCTCAGAAAGGACAAGTAAAACAATAGAGAATGAAGCTGTTTTATTTGTGCATGTATTAAAACATTGCAATCACAGAAGAAACAGCAAAGTAGAACTATAAAACTTGTCTTCAGAAATAAGCAAAATTACACTGAAAATCATAATTATTGGAAATAAATAAATACCTAATCATTACCTGACAAGTATTCCTGATATTGCATATAGAACTCAATGATTAACTGTTTGTTTTGTTTTGTGTTTTGCCTTTTGTGGTATTTACTGATCAGTTTAGAAAAAACACTTTCATGGTAAGATGTAAAACAACCACGTTCTCTTTATGAACCTTGTACATTTACAATACTTCATAGGACTGTACGCTCCCCACTAAGTCAGTTTTACTAAGAAAATAAAAATGAAATATAGAATCTTTCAATTTCCTTTCCTCATTTTAGATTTTGGTTACATTTTTATTATGTTTCGTATTTTCGCATTTAAATGTAATCAGTGCACAAAACCAGTCTTTTCACTCCTCTTTCTCCAAGTTATTTTAGTTTATTTTGTGAATAAATAGATTTCATGGAAGGAGTTTCTTCTAGGAAGACTCATATAATGCTACCTCCTGCGTTCTTTTGTGCCTAATCCATGTCCTCCCCATGCCCACCCTTTCCTCTTGCCTGAGCCTCTAGTCCATAAGCCATTTTTTTATTGTTTTCCATTCTTGAAGGGGGCTAATGATGTGGAGGTGTTGTACACAGGGAGCCTGCAGCTCCAGTGTGGGTCTTGTTTAGAATATCCTCGGTCACCAAGTTAATTTCACTTACCCTCAAGTTGGAAACATGCAAAGCCCTTAACACTGTGTTGTGATTTCGTAGTCATGGCCTTTTTTCTGTTTTCTCCCACAGTATCCTCATCTGGGAGACCACTACATAGCTAATAAAAATGGTAGGAGAGTGTGCTATTTTCTTCAGCCTGACGTC
The DNA here is from genome assembly GCF_001698545.2 of Rhinopithecus bieti. Taxonomy (NCBI): domain Eukaryota; kingdom Metazoa; phylum Chordata; class Mammalia; order Primates; family Cercopithecidae; genus Rhinopithecus; species Rhinopithecus bieti. The sequence continues at coordinate 63,196 of NW_016815631.1, read as the reverse complement.
CCCAATTATTCTTAGTTTCAGCAGGAAAACATACACCTTCCTTATAACCTATTTATGTCCCAGTGTTCCGGTAAGATTTGCTGGACAGCCTTTTGGGACTACAATGTTATTTGTACAAAAATCTATATCCAGCTCAAGATTTGAGGGTAGATGTGTGGATTCTTGTTCTCTTCTCTTTTCCCTCCAGATTTTACACAATTTAGCAGGTATGCTTGACAGTTGGTTGTTTTATACTTTGTATTTTGTTTTGTTTTTTTTTTTTTTTTTTCAAAAAAAGGAGAGAGTAAAAAAGCCTTTACTTCATCAATAGCAGAAGTTTCAGAGTTCTGGTTGCCACTTTTTTGCATTAAATATTTTATTTAATGTTTAAAGTAAAATCACATATATTGATAATTTAAAGAATAATAAATGATAAATAGCCATGTATTCACTATCACACTAAAGGGAAAGAATTTTTCTAGTATCTTTGAAGTGTCCTACTTTTGTCAGGGGAGATTCACTGCTTAATCAGGGGAGATTTGACTAACCAAATATTTCAGGCATTTAATACAATAAAGGCCTGTTTCACATTCATGACACAATTCCGTGAGGATCAGTGGAGAAATTCTGCTCCATGAAGTCATTCAGGGATCTGGGTTACTTCCATTTAGCAGTTCTGCCACCTTCCACTGCCTCAAAGTCAAGCCCTGGTTCCTTTCCAGATGAAATAAAGAGAGATAATGTGAGAATTTTATAGGCTGTTTTAAGGGACCAGGCCTTGAAGACATGTGTATGACTTCTGCTCATATCCCACCTATTGCAAGGGGAAATCGAATAAGGAAAATAAAAGGGAATTTATCATTGTCTCAGCATACCTCTGTGTTCTCCTCTCATTCTCTCTCTTCAAGAGGTAACCAGCCTCCTGATTTTTGTGTTAAGGGTTCCCTTGTTTTGCATATGTACCTGCCTCAAGCAAATCTTATTTAGTTTTACCTGTCTTTGACTTTTATAAAAATGGACTCATACTGCTGATATATGTTGCTTGGGTTTGTTTTGCTTCTTGCTGCTTAAAAGAATATATGTTTTCTACATTTTGGAAATAGTATACTATGTGTGTCCACTACATAAAGTTTTTAAGTCTGTTATTCAAATATTCTTATTTTCTTGCTAATTTTGTCTGAATGCTCTATCAAATACTGAAAGAAGTACATTTTAAAAATGTTGATGGATTTATCCATTTCTTATAGTTCTATCAATTTTGCCTTATACTTTTGATGCCATGTTATTAGGTGCATATAAGTTTAGAATTATATTTCTAGTAAATTTAATTTTGCAATCAAAGTGTAGTGATCATCTATATGCTTATGACTCCTAAATTTATATATTCAGCCTAGACCTCTCCTTTGAGCTTGCATTAGTTTTCTGTTGCTGTGTGATAAATTACTGTAAATTTAGCAACTTAAAACAACATGTGTATATCATGTCGGTTTCTATGAGTTAAGAGTATGGGAACAACCTAAGTGGATTCTCTGCTGAGAATATCATAAGCCTACGATCAAACTGTTGACTGGGTTTTATTCTTATCAGAAACTCAGAGTTATATTCCATGCTTGAACTTGTGGGCAGAATTTTGTGTTTTGCGACTGTAGAACTGAGGGCCTCAATTCCTAGAGGACACCCCTCTCCATAGGAAGTTCAAAATGTAGTTTTTTGCTTCTTCAAGACCAGCAGGAGATCATTTCTAACTTCAGGGAAGTCCTGGCCCCTCTGTGAAAGGGCTAAACTGATTAGGCCAACCTCACCCAGGGTAATCTCCCTTTACATTGACTCAGAGTCAACTTATTAAGAACATTAATTATTTCTGCAAAATTTCTTTACCTTTTTTATGTGCTATTCATTAGAAGTGAATTACAGGTCTTGTTTGCATTCAAGAGGAAGGGATTATAGAGGGCTATTGAGGTTTCTCTCATAATTCTATCTACCACAGACATTGTCTTACATATTCAACTCCCTGCGTGATACCTCTACTTGGTTTTCTCATTAATATCTAAAATTCAACAAGATCAAAACTGAACTCTTGATTTACTCCTTCAAAAATTTACCTATATTGTAAATGTCATCTCAAAAAATAATTTCAAATTCTGTCACTTCTCTTTATCTCTGCTGGTATTACCCTGGCCAGGTCATCATCATTATCTGTATTTGTAGATTATAACAGCCTCCTTCCTAATTAGCTTCTTTATTTCTCAGTGTATTCCTCCTACAGCAACAGAAATGACCATAAAACACAGGTAGAGGCCAGGCACGGTGGCTCATGCTTCTAATCCCAGCACTTTGTGAGGCCAAGGCAGACAGACCACAAGGTCAGGAGATTGAGACCATCCTGGCTAACACAGTGAAACCTCGTTTCTACTAAAAATACAAAAAAAAAAAAATAAAAAAAAATTAGCTGGGCGTGATGGCGGGCACCTGTAGTCCCAGCTACCTGGGAGGCTGAGGCAGTGAGACTCCCACTCAAAAAAAAAAACCAACCAAACAAACAAAAAACACATAGGTATAATCTTTTCACTCCTCTGATTATAACCATTCAACACCAACGTCTGTTTCCCTTTAGAATTGCCCTCACAGACTTGATAGGCTTTTTGCCTATCTTTCTAAGCTCATTCTAGACAACTTTGCTTTCATTCATGAAGCTCCAGCCGTATTGTCTTACTGTCTTATTTCAGTTCTTAGGATGCATTAAGTTCTTTTCTGTTTCAGAGCATTTTCTTTTCTTTTTTCTTTCTTTCTTTTTTTTTTTTTTTTTTTTTTAGACGGATTCTAGCTCTGTCACCCAGGCTGGAGGGCAGTGGGGTGATCTCAGCTCACTGCAAGCTCTGTCTCCCGGGTTCACCCCATTCTTCTGCCTCAGCCTCCCGAGTAGATGGGACTACAGGTGCCCGCCACCACGCCCGGCTAATTTTTTATATTTTTAGTAGAGAAGGGGTTTTGCTATGTTAGCCAGGATGGTCTCGATCTCCTGACCTCATGATCTGCCTGCCTCGGCCTCCCAAAGTGCTGGGATTACAGGTGTGAGCCACCACGCCCGGCCTCAGAGCATTTTCATAGGGGATTCACTATTTGGAAAACTCTCTTCCTTCACTACAGCTTTGCACATGATTAGATCCTTCCCATACTTCAGATCGCAGCTTAGATATCCCCTTCTTAAAGATAATTCCTCTGACCAAAATGTCCAAAGAAGTCTCCTGTGCCCTTTACCCAATATTCTCTACCTTACTTCTTGATTTTAGCACTTGTCACACTTTATAATCATATGTTCAATTTGTTATAACTTCTTTCTTTTCTCCTACTCACTTTTGTATCCCAATACATAAACACTGCCTGTGTAATAGGTCCTCAAAATATATTTGATGAATGACAACTACAGTATTGCTATTATCATCAGACTCCCAGAAGACTTTCTGGGGACATCGGCCTTGAGCCATTTGTTTTAGGACTGAGAATCAGAAAGGAAGAAAGTTTTATGACAGATGTAGTGGAGAGCAAAAACAAATTGATGGATATGGAGATGGGCATCAAGGGCCCAGGAGTCAGTACACCAGAAGGAGGCTTTATGTCAGGGCAGTTGGACATAGGTTGCAGAGGTATAGTGACCACTTTATGAAGAACCTAGAAAGGCAGACATATAAGAGTTTTCCACTTTGAATAAGGATCTTGATGGCTTTTAGGTAAAGAGTTAAAATAAGCCATTCTGACAAATTGACTATGGTGAGTTAAAAGCATCTGAAAAGCAGCAGGTGCAAAAAGATCACTCTGACCTTTCTTCTGTTTCTCAAAAGCAGGAGATGAAATTCCTAAGAGAAAGATGTCCTTCCTTTACCAGAAGGAAAGCGTCACTCTTACCATCATCAAGAACAAGAAGTTGAGGCCCAGGAAAATCTGTGCAAACAAACTTAGATTAATCCTTATGCTCCTAGCCATTTCTCCACTGAATTAAGGAATCTACCCCTAGCTCCTTTGCCTTGTCACATTTTCCTAATGTCCTACTCTTTGTCTAATTCAGTACATATGTTCATCACTGACTACATCTTTGGGTCTTCATTTCCCTATGAAGGCTCCTGTGCCACATAAAACTTACATTAAATAAATGTGTATGTTTTTCTCCTGTTGATCTGTCTTAGGCCAATTTAATTATTAGGTCCATCTGAAAAAAAAAGCCCTAAAACAGTAGAGGAAAAAATTTTTCCTCCCCTACATAGGCAAATGAAAATAGTTAAAAGCAATGTTTAAGAAAGATTAATGAAGCACCATTATTTGTGTTGAACTGAAGAAACTATCTAGAGATAGATCATCTACCCGAGAGTCTTTTTGTTTTTTTATTCAATAAATATTTCTGTTCCACTCACTATATCTAAGGCACTGTCCTTGTCATGGAGGATTCTATGAGCATCATTTCAAACATAAGTTCTAAAGAACAAACAGAGATCAGCCCAAGGTTGGTGTAGGATCTTAAAAAGAAAGGAGAGAGTATTCATGTGTCCAGAGACAAAAAAAGAATGCAGATAGTTCTTAAGAATTTAAATAGTTTAGTTTTGCTGGAGAGTAGAGTTTGAGGGAGAGGTATGAATGATAAAATTGACGAAGTGATCAACAGCTAGATCAGGAAGAACGTTGTTTGTGATCATAAGAAATGTGGACAAATTAAGAAGTGTGAGAAATGGTGGAATATACAAATGCAAATAGTAGGCATTTAGAAATATGAGACCAGAACAGATGAGTTATTGGAACTGGAAATATAGATTGAGATTTCCTGTTTGCGAAGTTAGATCATTTTTTTTGGAGGACTAAACAGAGAAGAGAAAGAAGGGTAGAACTCCAAGACAGAAGAAAAAGGAATGAGATTGTTAAAGGTTGAAAAAGCAAAGATCACCACTATGGAAGCCAGGATTGTGAAACCTTTCACAATAGTCGGCAGGTAAAATGTCACAAAGGGATCAGAAATTCAGAAGATATATTTTGTGATAGCAAGGACTTGTAGCTAGCCATTGAAAAAGGAAGTTCTATGTGGCTGTGGTATTTCAGTGTGGATATCCACTTTTGTGAGTACTTAGATGTGGGTTAATGATGTAAAACTATTTGCCAGTGTTAGAAAATACAATGTTTTCTTAAGATAGTAGCACTAGGTTACTTAGGTTATCATTTATTTAATCAACCCCTTTTGTAACTAATAACAAGTTAGCTCATTTAAAACTAATTTTTGATACATTTCATAATTTTGGCATCACTACAGAAGTTTTATTAGCAGAGGACACAAACAATGTAATTTGGAGACAGACTTGCCTATGTTTGGATTCTGGCTCTGCTGGTTATGAGTCATGTGAACTTTTATATGTGGTGCTTGCTTTTATCTCTCAACAATATCTATATTGGAACTTGATATTTTAGTTTTAGGCTTTATCTACTGACTTCCCACCATGGGAGGAGAGGATTTAGTCATTTTTCCTTCTTCCTTCAGCCATACATGTATCTCCTGGTCCGTCCAACCCTCCTATTCTTCCATTATAGTGATGCCATTTTTTTTAGAGTCAGTGCTTTCATTATCATGACTGTGCAAACGTTATCCATGATTTATCTGTGCAGCTTCATCTAATTTTTTTTCCTTTTCTGCATTTTCTATTTTCCCTGAAGTTAATAGCATCTTACTCTTTCATATGCTCAAAGTTCTAAGTTTGTATCACTTATCCAAGCAAGCTCTTCATCATTGTCTAAATATTCTGTCTAGATTTTAAGACAAACCATCTTGTCTGCCAGTTTTATCTTTCTAAACAGTCTCCCAAGCATCTGTTCTGCTCCAATTTGAAATGCTTGCCCTCTACACCTGTTACACAGCTGTCATCCTTCCAACCAATCAAAATGTTCTTTTCTCTCACCTTTTTCAGATCAGGTTTCTGCATCCCATTTCTTCCTCTCATCTAACTCCCTTGCTTTGTTGTGTCCTGGTAGCTTTCCAAAAGGTATGTATTTTGAGAACTTGTCCGAAAATGTTTGTTTTACACACACAACCTTGATTGACACATTGATAGGATTTGGTAGCATTTAATAGAATTTTAAGTGACACTTGTTTTCCTTGAGAATTTTGAAAGCATTCTTGCTCCATTGCCTTATTCTAGATTCCAGTGTTGCTAGTGACAAGTCTAACACCATTTTGATTCTTGATCCTCCCCATGTGATCTGTTTGTTTTTCTCCGACAACATATAGAACCTTTTCTTTATTACCAGTGTTCTGAAATGTCAAGACAATGTCCCGTGGTGTATTTATTTATTTTTATCCATTTTGCTAAGTACTCAGAGTGATCTCTTTAGATCTGGAAACTCATGTCCTTCAATTCCCTGAAATTTTCTTGAATTATATCATTAATGGTCTTCTTCATTTTGTTTTCTCACTTCTGTCTGAAATTCCTATTACTTAGATGTCGAATCTCTTATATTAATCCCATCTCCTGGCTTTTGTTTCTCTTCAATTTTCCATCTTTTTGTTCTTTTGCTCTGCTTTCTAAGAATCACCTTAACTTATCTTCCAACTCATATACTGAGTTTTCATTTGGTTACATTTTCATTTGCAAAAGCGTTTGTTTGTTTTTCTGATTTCTTGTCTTGTTATTAAATATAGGGCCTTTCCTCTTTTGGTGGAACCAAATTTTCTCTTATCTTTCTGAGGCTCTAACATATAGTTATTTTAACTTTTTGGTTTTACTTTGTTTTGTTTTTTCCCCACGTTCTTTGCCTTGCTTCTGTTCTGATAATCTATTGCCTTCTCTCTTGCCTTCCCTCTTCTGAGTCTACCTTTCCTGGATTTTATAGCAAACAACATCTTGCTTCTTGTTGGTATCTATGAAAAAACTTTCATTTCAGCTTTTATGATCTTTAAAGTTAGTTATCACTCCTTTGTCTGCATTCCATATTTATAAAACTTTGTGATGTCTCTCTTGTAAAATTCTGTCTTCCCTTATATATATGTTTTGTAACTGTATTTCTTTTCTAATTCCTTTCCTTTCATTTTAGAGGGGTTTGATGAGGGAGTAGAGATCAATGCATGAGTCCAATATGCCCCCATTTCACTAGAAATTCTCTTCATTGATTAGTTAACTAAACTAACTAAAATTAACCAGCATATTGATAACACTAAAATTATCACTAATTATTTATAATTTTATAGTATCCTTAAAGTTTCACAATGCAGTTTTGTTTGTTTGTTTTTGCATGTTTTGTATTTTAAGGTTGTTTTTCTGGAATGTTAATTTTCAGAGCTATATATTATTTCTGCTTTGATTTGCTGGCATTATTCTAGGCTTCTCTATATGTCTGTATTTATTTCAGTGACTACCTTAGGCAGTTACTTTGAAATTTTAATATGAGCACTGTTCGGTGTGGCTTTTGAAAATGACTTAAGAGCTTCCTATAGGTTTCTTGTCAGTAGATATTTTTGCAGATTTAATTTGGTTTTCTTTTCTAAACCAAGATTTCTGGATTAGGACCTCTGCTGTTTTAGTCCATGCTATTTCTCTATTAAATGGTTGCAGGCTAACCACACATGGGCTAGAATGTGAAACGAGAGGAAAGACAGGGAGCATATAGTAGAACTTAATAAATATTTGCAGTGATTGCTTGAAGCTAACAAGGAGTTCATGGCTCACAAACTTTATCTATAAGAAACATATCATATTAATTTCAGAATATACACAGACTTCTAGTGTTTATAGAGTTTTATGTTAGTCATTGAATTTTACTGTTGTATGGAAAGCAGTATTATTCTTTCTATAAAAGACACGCTATAATAACAACACATCAGATGCCTAGATAACATATGATGAAGGAAAAAAATCAATCTTCCAAATAGGTATTGATTGCTAATCATTAACAGAAATAGCTATGTCACATATCTGGCATAAGGAAGGAGGATTCTCTATGAATATAATACTTCTAGAAGGATTTTATTGTTATGTGATGAGCAGAAGGGGAATTTAGAAAATGTAATATATAGGTGACAACATGTAAACACATTTTATCTAGATAATAACCAAAACAATTATATTTATCTATATTTTATTGTCTCACCATAAAAATATTTGAAAATATATCTAGACACTGTTTAATATTGAGCAATACCAAACATTTTGTATAAATTATTTGTCACAATAATTTGTTGCATAGATGTAGCCTTAACTATTTGACATTAAGTGCAGAAGTTGCTATTTTACTGTAAATATTTATATTTCAAAACCAGCTTGATCCATTCTGCTTTGTATTGTGGCTAATAGTCTAATTTGAACTACTTTTTACTCATATGAAGTATGTGGAGAGATCAAAATGACTTTCTATCATTCTGTTGCCTATTAACTCTTAAATGCTGCTTGGCTGCTCATTTTTTTTTTCTTTTTTTTTTTTTTTTTTTTTTTAGATCTTTTGAAAATATATGTAATGCTATGAAGCTTTTAAAATCTTTGTCTCTCTTTCTCCTGTATTATCCTGTTTTGGAATATCTCACTGTTTTCAGTCACAACACCCCACCAAACTCACTCAATTTTATGTATAATACTACATCCCCCTGAAAGGCAATTTCTTCTGTTTAATCAACATGAAAAACTCATGTACTGTCATCATTGAAACAGAAAATGAAAATTTAAATTAGTATTGATTATATACATAGTACGCAAAATACCTTATTTTTATTTAAGGTTAAAGGGCATATCTCACATATACTTTTTCTTTTCTGGCATTTCAAACTAATGGGAGGGATACTAAATTTCTCATCTTTCAGTTCCTTTCTTCAGAATCTTTTGGTCCTTTTTGATTTTCTCTCAGTATTTTCAACACTGGCAAAATCAACTTTTCAGGCTCATCTTTTTTCACTTTTATTTTTGGCCATATTTCATAGTTAACCCTCATTCTTACTGTTCCTTAAATCCTTTCCTTGTACTTCTTTATTACTGTATATTAAAACTTTGTTTTCATGGATATTGTGTGATAATATCCTATCTTGGTTTCTTAATCATATGTTTTTTTATAATATGTTTCCTGCTTCATGATCTTTTCCTTTGAATTATTTTTTATATATCTTGTATTTTCATGTCATGTGAACTGAAAGAATCCCCTAAGGTTCTAACGTTTAACCTGCTTTATTCTCCCATTTTACCTGTGGATGCATTCAAGTTTAGCCACCATTTATATGGTGCTGATTCTCATAACACTATTTGTCCATTTAATCATGCTTGGATTATTGTATCTATTTCTGAGCCCTGGATTTACAAAAAGGCATTAACAAACTAGAATATATCTGGGGAGGATGATTAAACTGATTGAATGCTCCTAAACCATGACCCATACGAAATGGCTGAAGGAATTGTGTATATTTATTGTTTATCCTGGAGTAAAAAAGATTAAGTGTAGACAGGATAATTGTTTTCAATAATTGAAAAGTCTTTCATGTAAAGAAGAAAACAGATTTGTTATTAGTTGTTCCAGAAAGCTCAACTAGAGCAACCTGTACAAATTATAATCAGATAGGTTCAAATATTCCCTAATGAAGATCAGGTATTACATCTTACTCATTTTGGCTTTGCAACATTGTCTAGCACAGGACCTTAGTCATATTTGGGCCTAATAGGTATTTATTGATTGATTTGAATTGGCATGAATTAAAAGACTAAATCTCTCTACCAGTAAAAATAGACTGTCTCTTGAAGTAAAAGTATCCAATCTTTCCACAAAGAATTATTGATTAGCTACAATGTAGCTGTCCCTGTGCTAAGCATCTGGAATATAAAGATATTAACATCTTAATATTATAGATCATTTCTATGGGCAAAGCATTCTTCTAAATATTTTACATGTACTAACTTATTTTGCAGCAGCCTCATATGGTAGGGGCTTTTATTATCCCCAATTTAGATGTAACTGAAGCACATAGAGGTTACTTTTTTTTTTTCTTTTAAGACAGAGTCTCACTCTGTTACCCAAGTTGAAGTGCAATGCTGTGACCTTGGCTCACTGAAACCTCTGCCTCCCAGGCTCAAGGGATTCTCGTGCTTCAGCCTCCCGAGTAGCTGGAATTACAGGAGCGCACCACCACGCCAGCTAATTTTGTATTTTCAGTAGAGATAGGGTTTCACCATGTTGGCCAGGCTGGTCTCAAACCCCTGACCTGAAGTGATCCATCCGCCTCAGCCTCCCAAAGTGCTGGAATTACAGGCATGAGCCACCACACCCGACCACATAGAGGTTACTTAATGAGCTGTGTCACAGAGCTAGTGAGTGGTCAAGTTGTGATTTGAATTCAGGCAGTCAGGCTCCAGAATCTGCATAGAACCGCTGTAATAAACCTCCTCCGAGAACAAGGCAAGATGTGCATATAAACCAAGGGACAGAAAGATTTTATATTGTACTATAATCTAGTATAGTTCTTTTCTGGTGATTCCCTGGCCAATGGCTAATTGTCAACTTGAATGCCTGTGGCCTTCTTTATTTTCAGTCAGCTTGCACACCGTGTCCGGGTGATCTTCCCCAAAAGCAAAGCTGATCATTCCACTCCTTTGTCCACAGCACAAATGTATTCATTCTTCTTGTCCACAGAACAAATGTAATCACCATAATTTAGACACCAAGGCCCTCTGTGGTCTGTCTCCATCTGTACCTCTTACCTTATCTCTCCCTGAACCCTGAATTTGACCATGTGCTTAAATGAGATTTCTTGTCGGAAAAGAAAACAAGGTTATTGTGAAAATTAAGTTAAATAATCGATATAAAATGCTTAGAGTAGTAGCACCAAGAATATAATAACTGCTTAAGAAATGTTAGCATATTTATTTTCATTTATTTCTGATTCTGCAAAATTGCTGTACCCTAACTAGAGCTTATTTTAGTTCCATCACTATACCTTAAAATTGCTTCATAATAAAATTGAGAAATAAAATGTATTGGCTTGCCTAATTTACAGATTCAGAGGCAGGGTGGTTCTAGTTGGGATCCAGTGAGAGCTTTTCCTCTGTTTCTCTGCAGGTTTCTCAGCTTAGCCTCCTCTGTGTTGGCTTATTTTCAGACTGGCTTTCATCAAGGCAGTCAGAGGGCTGCCAGCAACAGCAGGAACTACATGCTTTCTTATTCACATTCACTAGGAGATAAAATATTACTTCCCATAACCATCCAACTGAGGCTCTGAGCTTCATTCTCAGATCACCTGCAAAACAGTCACTGCAGCCTGGGAAGCCCTGAGTCACCTGGTGTAGTGGGTTGAATGGTGACCCCAAAAGGATATGTCCACATTCTAACACCCAGAACCTGTGATTTTATTTGGCAAAAGAGTCTTTGCTGATGTAATTAAGTTAAGGATCTCAGAATGAGATCATGCTGGATTAGCTGGATGGGCCCTAAATCTAAGGACAAGTATCTTTATAAGATACAGGGCAGAAGAGAAGGCACACACACACACACACACAAAGAGAGAGAGAGAGAGAGAGAGAGAGAGAGA
>NW_016815631.1:0-51474 GCF_001698545.2 Rhinopithecus bieti | reverse complement strand
TAGATCATTTCTATGGGCAAAGCATTCTTCTAAATATTTTACATGTACTAACTTATTTTGCAGCAGCCTCATATGGTAGGGGCTTTTATTATCCCCAATTTAGATGTAACTGAAGCACATAGAGGTTACTTTTTTTTTTTCTTTTAAGACAGAGTCTCACTCTGTTACCCAAGTTGAAGTGCAATGCTGTGACCTTGGCTCACTGAAACCTCTGCCTCCCAGGCTCAAGGGATTCTCGTGCTTCAGCCTCCCGAGTAGCTGGAATTACAGGAGCGCACCACCACGCCAGCTAATTTTTGTATTTTCAGTAGAGATAGGGTTTCACCATGTTGGCCAGGCTGGTCTCAAACCCCTGACCTGAAGTGATCCATCCGCCTCAGCCTCCCAAAGTGCTGGAATTACAGGCATGAGCCACCACACCCGACCACATAGAGGTTACTTAATGAGCTGTGTCACAGAGCTAGTGAGTGGTCAAGTTGTGATTTGAATTCAGGCAGTCAGGCTCCAGAATCTGCATAGAACCGCTGTAATAAACCTCCTCCGAGAACAAGGCAAGATGTGCATATAAACCAAGGGACAGAAAGATTTTTATATTGTACTATAATCTAGTATAGTTCTTTTCTGGTGATTCCCTGGCCAATGGCTAATTGTCAACTTGAATGCCTGTGGCCTTCTTTATTTTCAGTCAGCTTGCACACCGTGTCCGGGTGATCTTCCCCAAAAGCAAAGCTGATCATTCCACTCCTTTGTCCACAGCACAAATGTATTCATTCTTCTTGTCCACAGAACAAATGTAATCACCATAATTTAGACACCAAGGCCCTCTGTGGTCTGTCTCCATCTGTACCTCTTACCTTATCTCTCCCTGAACCCTGAATTTGACCATGTGCTTAAATGAGATTTCTTGTCGGAAAAGAAAACAAGGTTATTGTGAAAATTAAGTTAAATAATCGATATAAAATGCTTAGAGTAGTAGCACCAAGAATATAATAACTGCTTAAGAAATGTTAGCATATTTATTTTCATTTATTTCTGATTCTGCAAAAATTGCTGTACCCTAACTAGAGCTTATTTTTAGTTCCATCACTATACCTTAAAATTGCTTCATAATAAAATTGAGAAATAAAAATGTATTGGCTTGCCTAATTTACAGATTCAGAGGCAGGGTGGTTCTAGTTGGGATCCAGTGAGAGCTTTTCCTCTGTTTCTCTGCAGGTTTCTCAGCTTAGCCTCCTCTGTGTTGGCTTATTTTTCAGACTGGCTTTCATCAAGGCAGTCAGAGGGCTGCCAGCAACAGCAGGAACTACATGCTTTCTTATTCACATTCACTAGGAGATAAAATATTACTTCCCATAACCATCCAACTGAGGCTCTGAGCTTCATTCTCAGATCACCTGCAAAACAGTCACTGCAGCCTGGGAAGCCCTGAGTCACCTGGTGTAGTGGGTTGAATGGTGACCCCAAAAGGATATGTCCACATTCTAACACCCAGAACCTGTGATTTTATTTGGCAAAAGAGTCTTTGCTGATGTAATTAAGTTAAGGATCTCAGAATGAGATCATGCTGGATTAGCTGGATGGGCCCTAAATCTAAGGACAAGTATCTTTATAAGATACAGGGCAGAAGAGAAGGCACACACACACACACACACAAAGAGAGAGAGAGAGAGAGAGAGAGAGAGAGACAGAGAAACAGAGACAAAGGGAAAGCAAGAGAGAAGAAAAGGCCATGTGAAGTGGGAGGCAGAGACTAGATCTACGCAACCACATGCCTGGAGTCACCAGAAACCTAAAGAGGCAAGCAAGATTCTGTCCTTGCCTCCAAGGGGAGTGTGACCCTAATCACACCTTGATTTCAGACATCTGGCCTCCAGAACTGTAAGATAATACATTTCTGTTGTTTTAAGCCACTGTATTTGTGGTAATTTACGTCTGCCACAGGAAACTAATGTAAGTTGTCATTCCTGAACCAACTATTTTGACAAGCAGCATAGGATTACACTGTTGGGATTACACTATTTCAGGCCCATTGCTGGAGCTGGAGGTGGGGGCAATCCATTCTAAACTGTGTAACTTCCACACAGAGGAGCAGAATGGATAATTAGAGCAGCAACACAGCATCCACTTCGGTATCCTTTAATTCCACTTCCTGCTTGTAACCTGCTCATTTCTATTGGTTACAACACGATGGATCCCAGTCATGGTCTTTATTCAAGAGCTTTATTCAGCACTTCTTAGTTTACATGATTAATTATGACATAACTAAAACTTGATCATTTCATCTGAGTTGCTAACTGACTTACCCAATCCATAGTTATCTTAGCTCATCAGACCCATCCCTCACTAACTCCTTCAAGTCATCTTAGATATGACCACACATATTACCATTTTTTTTGTACCACCACAGACAAATCCCAGGACTCCAAAAAGTTTTTAAAGGGCTCCCTTTAAAATCTTCTATTCTATTTTCGTTGTTTTCTTTAATAAAACATAATTTGAGTCCAGAGGTACCTTACATGTTACTTAATGCAATGATGATTCTCAACATATGTTGGTTAACATTGATCCTGTTGATGCTTAACTGGCATGTAAGTGCATGCTACATATTCTTGTGACTGTGTTTAAACAAATGTCAAATAATGTTTTTCTTTCACCCAAATTTAATGCTTTGAAATTATTTAAAACTTTGAAATCTTTAGAATGGGGAACAAGCAGACTTGAGGAATGGGATGAACAAATCATTTGACAATAACCTCTGTGTTTCTCCAGTCTCTAATGCAGATGTGTACAACAGCCTTTGGTTTTAGCTTGTGCTGTCTTTAAAGATAGACTATTGTTGCTTAAAAGAGAAAAAAAAAGACTCTACACTGAATACTAGAATGTAAAATATGAGTTTAAATCTTTTTCTTCTAAAACAAAGAATATAAAGGCAAAGGCTTGTCTTGTTAAAAATTTTAATTATAATTAAATCTTAATCACAACAGCTAAAAGTAGAAGATACCTGTTAAATAAATTATAGAGAAAATCCAAGCAACAAGATATATAAGGAAGCACCTATAAATTAGTGTCTAGAAAAAGGATATATTTCTGTGTTCTGTATGACAAAACACAGTGAATAGTTGAGTTATTACAGGAATAGCCCATGAAACACTGTATCTGAGAAACCATTTGAAAAATATAGGAAAAAATTCCAGCAGGATTTAACCCATTCAAAGTGATTTTACTACTGTCTTCTTTCAGAATGATACTTTACAAATGGCATTGTACTGTGTTCATTTTCTTTGCTGCTATAGCAGATTATCACAAATTTGGTGGCTTAAAACAATGCAAATGCATTATCTTACAGTTCCGTAGGTCAGAAGTCTGACAGGGGCTAAAATTAAGGTGTCAGCAGGACTGCAGTCCCTTCTATAGCTCTGGGTAGAATTTGTTTCCTTGTCTTTTTTAGCTGCTAGAGGCCACCTACATTCCCTGGCTCATGGTTCCCTTTCTTTATCCCCCAAATGAACAAAAGTGAGTCCAGTCCTTCTTAATATCACATCACTCTGACTTCCTCCTCTGCCCACTCTTCCGTTCTTCAAGACTCTGTGATTACATGGTGTCTACCCAGATGACTTCCTCCTCTGCCCACTCTTCCGTTCTTCAAGACTCTGTGATTACATGGGGTCTACCCAGATGATCCAGCATGATCTCCCTATGTTAAGGTTGGCCTATTAGCAAACTTTATTCCATCTGCAAACTTAATTCTCCATTGCCATGTAATGTCACATGTTCACAGTTTCCAGTGATTAGGAACTTTTGGGGGACTCATTATTCTGCATGCCACATGTACCATTGCCTAATTCCTGGTCTTGGTAACTGTACTGTGCTTATGTGAGGTGTTATCCTTCGAGGAAAATGGATAAAAGGTATGCAGGGACTCTGCACTATTTTTACAACGTCTATGTAAGTCTAAAATTATCTCAAAATCAAAGTTTAAACAATCCCACTTTTTTGGAGAATTGAGTGAATGTATAGAAATGATTATAAAATTTCAGGAATTATACAATATTAAAATAGATTAAAATGGGGTTATTTAACTTCTAAACTAGCAAATGAAATAATGATAAAGGTTACATTCTTTATATAGTAAATATTTACTATTTATGGTTGTTACACATTTTACAAAGACCTATGTGAGTATTATCTCAGTTTCTTTCCCTTTAAATAAACCAATGCCCACAATTGACTAAATATCATTAAACTACATACCACAGTTTAATTTTACTATGGTTGATAGAAACAATACATTTTCAAAACATTTATGTGCCTACCAAGCCTATCAAATGAAAATCTAAACCCCTTAAGCCAATGTATACTAAGGTGCTTTATAATAAATTTCATACTGTTTTTATAGTTTTCTAAAAGACTATCACATTCTGTTTTACTTAATATTTTGTAAAGCTGTTGGAAACATAGGGCAGATTTTATTGATCTGTTTTTACAGACAAAGAAAACTAGGATTGAAAAATTACATGAAGGTTTCTGGTCAAGAAAGACAAGTGTATTTATATTTGGGTATTCTAGAGTGCTCCCTAAACAAACCAAAGGCAGATCAAATTTAAAAATGAAAAAACAGGAAGACATAACCAGACTCAAAGTCAAGAACAGAAGTAAACTAACAAAAATGGTGAAATGGGTTGAAATTGTAAGCCTGTTAGACTTTAAATTTGGAAGCTGCTGGAACAACTAGAAGATTAACTCCTAAGTTAGAGCTGGGAGGCAGGCTCACTGATTGAAGACAAAGACAGGGACTAAGGTACCAATCTATGCCCCAATGAGAAAGAAGATGGAAGTAAAAGAATGGTAGCAATCTCCACCTGGAGCTGCAGTGTTTAGAATGTGCTAGGCTTAGAGAAGCAGACTCAGACACAGACACAGAAGCACTGGAAAACTACAAGTAAAATTTAACTATTATATTGCAGTCTGACAAAAACTTAGAAATACATTTTAAATATGCAAAGAGATAAAAGATAATTTTCAATTAAAGGGTATATAACCTGAAAGGAAAGAAAAATGAAACTTGAACAAGTGAATATGAAATAAGTAGGAATAGAATATTAGAAACAAAAATATGGCATTAGGAAAAATACAACAGGCAAAATAAACACTAAGATATAGATAAAGACAGAGAAATTGCTAAGTTGCAAAATGGCTCAGAAGAATTTGCTCAGATTACTGCTTAAGAAAAAGGAACATTTGAAAATAAATGGCAGAGCAGTTGAAAACTTTGTGAGGTATATTGAAAGGCGTCAACATTCAGTAAGAGTTTCAGAAAAATACAATGTAAAAAACAAACCAAAAAAGCTGAAAATAGTTTGTAAAGACAACTTCAGCAATCCCATTACTGGATATATACCCAGTAATATAAATCATTCTATCATAAAGACACAAGCACATGTTTGTTCATTGCAACACTATTCACAATAGCAAAGACATGGAATTGACCTAAATGCCCATCAGTGATACACTGGATAAAGAAAATGTGGTACGTCTATACCATGGAATACTATGCAACCATAAAAAATAATGAGATCATATCCTTTGTGGAAACGTGGATGGAGCTAGAGGCCATTATCCTTAGCAACCTAACCCAGGAACAGAAAACCAAATACAGCATGTTCTCAGTTATAAGTAGGTGCTCAGTGATGAGAACATGTGGACACAGAGGGGACCAGCAGACACTGGAGCCTATCAGAGGGTGGAGTTTGGGAGGATAGAGAGGGTCAGGAAAAATAACTAATGAGTACTAGGCTTAATACCTGGGTGACAAAATAATCTGTATGACAAACCCCTGTTACATGAGTTTGCTTATTTAACAAACCTGGATTTATACCCCTGAACTTAAAATGTTAAAAAAAAAAAAAAAGAAACAGTACAGTATTGAATCAATAGAACAGTGTCCAGATAAATACACACATACGTAGGTGATCGCTGGAGGAGTTTACAGAGGAAGGAGTCACTGGGGAAAGAGGTTGAGGATAAGATCGGACTGGGGAGGTGTTGATGGAGTTGCGTTTCACCGGAACCTGGAAAAGATAGTGGCAAAAGTGAGGACTCTAGCTTTTCAGAGACAGAGGCAAAGATGTGTGGGTGTGGACCGATGAAGGTAAACTTGTAAGGGATGGTAGTAAACGGAGGGAGTTCATCCCTGCTGGTCTCTGTTTACTCCGAGAGTGGGAAGGAGATAGAGGATGGTGCAGCTACTATGGAAGTGGGAGAAGGAGTGGGCTACGAACACTCATCTGGGAACAACAAGCCCCGGACTCCTGGTTTCTTTTCTGCTAAACTGCCTGCATCATTTGGTCCAAACCGATCTTCCCTCAAACCCACCACTCCTTCCCTAAAATCATAAATGTCTGCTAAACTGGGAAACTCATAATTTCCTTTATGTGAATTGCCTGCAGCAAGTAATCTATTGCTATACTTAAGTCCCAAATTACTTCCGTTTGTAGCCACAAGTATTTAAAAAAATAATTTTTAAACTTTTGGAATAGAGATGACAGAATGAAATGATTATATTTCTTAATTGTTAGAGATAAATAAAAAGATATGCAAATGAAAATATTTTAACAAAGAAACATAGACCCTATCTTTTAGTATTTCTTCATATTTCTTCATTTGGAGGTTAGGACTAAGGATTTACAAATACAACTATAAAAAGTATCAATTACCTGTATTTTCTTATTGGAGCTCCAAATTCCATTCAATGCAACAAGTTGTTAAAGTACCTTTTAGGCTCAAGATATTGTGTTTATGGGAAGGGAGAAGAAGGAGTTGTACAAAATACAGGAAGCCTTTGGCTGTAGAAATGTATAGTGCTCATACATAAAGCAGCATTATTCCAAGTAATTTCAATCTCCAGTAGTCTGCACTTTTTCCGCAGGCTTGGAGATAGATATATGATTTCCAAATAGGTGTGTTTTCCCATCACAGCTGACCTTCAGATTTGCTTAAAGCAATCCTGCTGCTCCTACCACCTCACCTTTGTTTAATGAGAGCCATTTCCTAACGCCAACGTTGGGTTAATGGACTGAGATGGGAGAAAATCAAACATACCTCTCCATTTTACACCAGATTGTCTTTCCGCCTTGTGGTTTTAATCACTCAATCCTACTCACATCTGCCATAATAACAATTATGGGTTTTCTACTGCTTTCTCACCCAGGAGGATATGTCAGAGAATAGCAACATCTCCTAAAGAAAGGAAGGGCAAATTCTTAATCTTTTTCCAGCGTCGTAGGTAATAATTTTCTTCTGCAAACCCCCAAGGAGTACTCCTTTTGGCTCTTACACCCACCATTCCCACAGGTTCATGGCTCTGCTTTGATTTACGAGTTTTCTTCTAGCCTTTTCTCTTCTGAGATAAGTTTTAATTACGTAGACAGATTGTAAAAGTCTCTTTCTTCTTGTAAACAACTATTTCTTTGTTAGTACTAGATTTTGTTTAACTGGTTTCCTCCTATCTGAATCTTCTTATGTACCCAGAAATTATGTCTGTTCATTGTTTAATGGCAGCATCAAGAGAAGAGAAAGCTGGCTTCATTTCATAGCTTCCCTTGAGGGATTCAATTTGGAACACCTCAAATTGCAAATCTCCCTTAGGAACTGTTCTTTGTTACATATGTTTGGAAACCCCTAATATTTTAGTTTAGATTCAATATAAGAGCAAAGTATCACCCATCAAATAAGCAGCATGATAATACTCTCTACTCTTCTACTTATTTAAAAACTTTCTTTACTACCTGAATCAAGGAAATGCCTGAAATCCTCAAAAGCACTAGTGAAGTGTTAAACAGTTGCCCGTTCCTCAGAGAACTGGATTTGAGAAAGCATCTTAGGCAGCGCTGACAAATAACTCTTACCCTGGCCCCTTCCAGGTCAGAGCTAAAATATAAAGAAAATAAGTATTCAGACCAGGGGCAGTGGCTCACGCCTGTAATCCCAGCACTTTGGGAGGCTGAGGCAGGTGGATTGCCTGAGGTCAGGAGTTCAAGACCAGCCTGGCCAACGTGGTGAAACTGAGTCTCTACTGAAAATACAAAAATTAGCTGGGCATGGCTCGCAGCTGTAGTCCCAGCTACTCGGGACGCTGAGGCAGGAAAATCGCTTGAACCTGGGAGGTGGAGGTTGCAGTGAGCCAAGATTGCAGCACTGCACTCCAGCCAGGGTGACAGAGCGAGACTCCATCTCAAAAACAAAAACAAAAAACAGAAGAGAAGTATTCACGACATGACATTTTTCTCATTCTGCATAAAAACTTTTAACTGTTGGGTGGTTTTTTTTTTCTAATCAAGAAATCATTCTAATTACTTAGTACATTCACTTCCAGTTCTGGCTTCTTATATTGTCTTTGAAGCCCATTTGTGTGAGAATTGGTTTTTTATTTTGTATTTTTTTTTTTTTGAGACAGGATCTTGCTGTGTTGCCCAGGGTGGAGTACAGTGGCACAGTCACAGCTCACTGAGGCCACAGCCTTTCAGGCTCAAGGGAAATGCCAGCCCCAAGGACTATAGAAACTCAGGGTTGACAGGAGGGCTCCCATTGAGTCATCGCATGTTTTGATTTCTGAGGTCACTTTTTGAACTCCTTTAAGAGATAAGGAATTCTATCACCACAAAGTTAAATGTGGTATCATGGATATCAGCTATAGTTTGGTTTTTGGTTTGTTTGTTGGTTGGTTTATTTTTTATTTGAGACAGAGTCTCACTCTGTTGCCTAGGCTGAAGTGCAGTGGCCTGATCATGTTTCACTGTAGCCTCCACCATCCTGGGCTCAAGTGATCCTCCCACCTGAGGCTCTCCAGTAGCTGCGACTATAGGCACATGGCACCACGCTGAGTTAATTTTAAAATCTATTTTATTTTTTGTAGAGACAGGGTGTCACCATGCTACCCAGGCTAGTCTTGAACTCTTGAGGTCAAGCAATCCTCCTGCCTCAGCCTTCCAAAGTGTTAGGATTATAGGCATGAGCCACCTCGCCAGCCCTGAAAATTGGTTTTGCCAAGAATACCTAAATATTATCCTTTAACCAGACAAGCAATTTCCCACAGCAGTTTTTAACTTTTAACGGGCACCCCATAAAACACCTCTTAAACAGGCAAAATCAATATTTTCCCTCAAAGACTCTCCTTAAAGATTTTGAGGCAATGGAATAGAAGAGATAACTTTTTGATGCAGCAATGTGCATGGTATCTTCACACTGAAGAAACATTTATTCAGCTCACCCAGAGGGGTTGTGTTCTGTGGCCAAGGAACAGAGCCAGGGTTTCTGGCCGGCGTTAGATACAAAGCCATGACCTTGGTCCCATTAGCCACGCTGCTAACCAGGTGAGCTCACCAGGCAGGTTACTGCATACTTGTGTGGCAGTTCACTGGGAACAGGGAGTCTTTTTGTTTGTTTGTTTTTTCTATGTTTATTTTTATTTTATTTTACTTTAAGTTCCGGGATACTTGTGAGGAATGTGCAGGTTTGTTATATAGGTATACCTGTGCCATGGTGGTGTGCTGCATCTATCAACCCATCATCTAGGATTTAAGTACCACATGCATTGGGGATTTGTCCAAATGCTCTCCCTCCTCTTGTCCCCATCCCCTGACAGGCCCTGGTGTGTGATGTTCCCCTCCCTGCATTCATGTGTTCTCACTGGGGAACAGGGATTCTTAATGTAGGTTTCAGTGAAGGTACATGAACACTTTGCCATTTTATGCAAGATTTTGTATGTGATTATACTTTTCTAAAGAGAGGACTCACATTTTCATCAGATTCTCAAAAATGGATGTGATTTTTTTTAAATAAAAAGTTAAGATTATATTAAACAAGATTGTTCTAAAAGAAAGTCTTTTCAGTATTTTAAAAAATAAAATAGCTCTTTATTACTAAGGTAGATTTCTGTAATCTGAAGCAGATTTCAGTGATTTCATGTTATTGTGGGAGGGGTCCTTGAACCCTGACATTTTAATATTTTCTTTTATTCCTCTGAAGGATTTTAAATATGCCCTTTAAATTGGAGAAATCTGTTACTTTATATGAGAGAAAATGATGGAGTACACCTTCCATTTTGAACTTTATATATTCTTAACACAGGAGGTGATTTTCCTTACATTTTACAAACATGTTTTCAAAACCCATACTTTAACAACCCATTCTGTTATTCTTCCTACTCGCAATTATTTTAAGTTATCCCAAACCTTACTTTACACTTTACAGTATAGGAGGACTTAAGTCTGGGCAGACTTTGCCTAACTAAATGTTAGGATGTTACTTATAAACTGTAGGATAATACATTCCTTAGATAAGATAAAAGTATGCAATAGAAAATTGCCATTCTAAGAACACCTACTACAGTCCTGTCTGTCTTCAGAGCATTGGTGTGCGCATTAAGTCTTCAGCGTTGTTGAGATACTGCATATTTATACCATATTTGAGAATTAATGTTAGCAGACATGTACAATGTAGATTTCTTTTTAAAATTCTAGGTTACTTTATGGAATGGGCCCTTAGAGAACAAGAAAAGACTGAAGTTTTACAGGAAAACAAATCATGTGGTCTTCAGAATCTGAAATGAGGAGAAATGCAGCCATTTGAAATGGTCATGAACCCCAAACAAGTCTTCCTCTCTGTGCTGATATTTGGAGTAGCTGGGCTACTCCTCTTCATGTATTTGCAAGTCTGGATTGAAGAACAACATACAGGTAACACATGTGCTTTTTCTTCTCTTTTAATTGTAACAATAATATCTATTTTAAATTAGTTGTGATGCTTATTAATATATTAAGAATCACAATATTTTCAACAACAAAAAATGAATCATAAGCTAAAATTGCCAGCTCCTAAAAGGAAGGAAAATTATACAACTCTGGTAGGCATTTGTTTGGTGGCTTAACAATGGGAATTTTTGTTATCTCAGTGGGGAATAGCAGTGCTCCCATAGTACAGAGAGAACTGCTTGTAGAGAATTTGTCTTCAAAAGTATAGCATTTATCCTACTTCTCGTCTGTCCGTGGAGCATCAGGCATAAGCCTAAAAGGAGGTGAATGTACAGCAGGCTGTCCTTTAATTCCTTCTTAATTTATGTTGATACTCAAAATTGGTATAAATATCATTTAATACCTTTATTATAAACGAGGAGTTGGCAAATCTTTTCTATAAAGGACTAGGTCATAAATATTTTACTCTTAGCAGGCCATACCATCTCTACCACAACTACTTAACTCTGATAATATATCAAGAAACGGCCATAGATTACATGTAAACAAATGGATCAGGCTGTGTTCCAATAAAACTTTATTTACAAAAACAGCTGGTGGGCCAGATTTGGTCCACTGGCAATAGTTTACTGATCCCTGCTGTGCTCATCTTGTACTTTTGTTTTTCAATTTGCAATTGCTGCACACTGGAGGCACTAAATTACTGTTAAAAATGATTATATTTATAATAATATAGTATTATTAAAGTAAAGGACTTAGAATATCATAGAAACTTATACATACAGTTCTTGTGACGTTCTGATGGTTTCCACTGGTAGAAATAGACTATGGCTTATGACTGTTAAGGATAATAAAGTAAAAAACAGAAGAATGATTTCTTGATTGTCTCCAATTGTGGCCCATTTTCAAGTTATTCTAGATATAAAACCCTTTAGAATCTTCTCCAAAAGACAATGTAATACTGAGTTACAACTATGATTATTTTAAAATTGCTTCCATTTTAAATTCCTTTCTTTGGTTTATCCTCATACTTTTTTTTTTTTTTTTTTTTTTGAGACAAGATTTTACTCCTGTCACCCAGGCTGGAGTACAATAGCATGATCTTGGCTCACTGCCACCTCCACCTCCCAGGTTCAAATGATTCTTCTGCCTCAGCCTCCTAAGTAGCTGGGTCTACAGGCACACACCACTGGACCCGGCTAATTTTTGTGTTTTTTGTAGAGACAGGGTTTCATCATGTTGACCAGGCTGATCTTGAACTCCTGAGCTCAAGTGATTCACCTGCCCTGGCCTCCCAAAGTTCTGAGATTGGGATTACAGGCATGAGCCACCACCCCTGGCCAACGCTTTTGATGTATTTAATTTATATAGTAACTTTTGTGAAAAGAGATTGCATATAATGATTTTCTGGAGAATATGTAACATATTGTCAAAATATATTCTTAATTCCCTTTACAATTTACATAAACTATTATGCCAACTTTTCTATATTACTGAAATAATTTATCATAATAACATCATATTTAATGAAATCACCTGTAGTAAAATATATAGGCTAATTCTTCCTGAAATATAACCCTTAGCATAGATCCTGTAACATAGTAAGCCTTCAGTAGGTGTTTGTTGAATGAATGCATGAATGAATTAATGAATTAATGGATTGAAAATTCACTGAAGACTATAGACCGAAATACAGCAAAGGAGGAAGAAAGAAAAAGATCTCATTGTTTCGAGTTTTGCTAATATCATGGTCTCATAACAAATTTCACAAAAAGACTATCACAGCAAGATTTTAAAACTTAAGGGAAAATATATTCATATATATAGACTACTATTTGGCAGAAATGTGTTTAGTCTGTCACTAAGAAATTATATATCTAAGGAAACAGGTTAATAATACCATACATATAAAATGTAGTTTACCAAATGTGTCCATAAGCATTAATAGCTACCATTGATGGAGAGCTTAATTGCCAAATGTTTACATAAATTTTCTGTAATCTTCATATCTTACTAGGTGAGTATCATTCTAAATTTACAGATGAGGAAAATGAGACTTCAGAGGGTTTAGAGGCATATCCAAGGCCTTGCATGTCCTTGGTGCAGAGGGGAAAGCCTGGATTTGAATCCAGGTTGTACTGCTACGAGGTCCACGCCTCTGCTCAATGTATCACCTCCATGAAGAAAAAAGGTGAATATTACTATTTCTCTATAGCACAGATGAAGCAAAGAAGACTCAGAAAGTTTAAATGACTTAACCTGTAGCTGCAAAGTTACACGTTTTTGAAGTGTAACCCATACCTAGGTTTTCCTAATTCTTGGAATCCCTAAAAGAGTCTCCTAACCAAAACACTGGATTATGTAGACATATAATTAAAAATGCAGTAGAATCAGTACAGATGTTTTAAAATCACTGAAATTGGTCAATTAAATGACATACAGATGTGTAAACTCTTCTACAAGCTTAAATCTTGAGTTCATAATTTTCCCAAGTGTTGGAAAATTATTTTCCTTGGTTAAGATTGACTGATAAAACACTTACCACTTATTCTGTTAAATTTTATTTGTAATGTTGCTAGAAGTGCTTTTCCCTGATTCTTGATGTATTTTAAATGAATTATGTAATATTTCATAAGCTACTCATGACAAAAAGCATAAATGTAAAAGTCAAGAGTCCTGTGGATAACTATTTCTCTGAAGAAAAACTGTAATATTCTTCAGGAAGACTTTCATCTGAAGTTCTGCCTTATACTAGGTTAGTGCTGTGGGTTGAAATTCTGCAGTTTTCTAGGTAGGCAGACATTTATGGTTTTTTGTTTTTTTTTTTTTGTAAATGTGTTTCAAGTAACATTAGGAGCATTAGGCATTTTTAAAGGCAATCTCTTTAAATAAATAAATATATGAATATGTGCTTTGATGTTAAGTTTAAAAAAATGGAAAATCTGTCTTTTGGACACTTTAGAACTGTCACTCAAAGAAACTTTCAAAGATGAGCTGGTTTGGTTCCTAGACTTTCTATAAGTAATGCTGGTTTTAAAATCTAAATGGCTTTGATCTCACATATATTTCAGTTATATATGAGAACTCTTAGGTTTTCTTCCTGTCTTTTATTTGAGGCCTTTCAAATCTAAGATATGGACTATTTTCTAAGCCTCCCTGGTTTTCTTGGGTTTTTTGTATTAAAATAAAATACTTTAGAACTGAAAAAATCTGAAATATGCTCTGACATACTGTTAAAGGATTATGAAAACAGATTTTTTGGAAGTAAAGAGAAGCTGTATGACAGAGAAATTAAAATCTATCCAATTATGCAATAGAGTTCCATAATATCAGCTACTTTTTCAATATCACTATCAATTAATTTATCCATTTCCTAGTGCTAATTTGCAGTATGTTGATATGTTATCAGAAATTTTATTTTATTTTATATTTTTCATAGTTGTTAAAGGTACAAACTTTTCATTCAGAAGGATCTTGAAATCTCAGATCTGTTTGTTAGCTTTGTAACCCTGTAAAATGTCTTTGCCTCTCTAAGCCTCAGTTTCCTTATCTGTAAAATTAGGATAGTCATATTTTCCACATAGGGTTGCAGTGAAGATTAAAGGAGACAATGCTTGCAAAGCACTCAGCATGGTGCCTGGTAAACAGTAATGCACAACGAACATGAGCTGTTATTATTATCCTAGAAATGACGCAGAACATCTGCAAACTTGCTTTTTCTGAGTTGCCAGAATTAAAACTCAGCCACAATTCAGGAAAACTTAATTGTGCCCAAGCTTGTGTCTTGACTGATTAAGGTTAAAAAACAAAAAAAAGAAAATTGAAGGCTTAGATCCAACTTTGGTTAAATTAGTTGGGAGAAGCTAATTGGCACAGAGCCATTCTGGTTCCCAATGTAGAAGCTGGCAGGAGAAGGATAGAATTGAGTGCATAGACAGAGGTCATTGTCCAGGGGCATCTCGTGTCCATACAAGCTGCCTCCACGGGCGGAGGAATCACTCATCCAGCAGTATTTCTTGAAGACTTAACAATTGGATGTGCCGAGCACCATGGTGAATACAGGCATATAATAGCGAGCCAGATATAATCCTTTTTCTCAAGGAGACTACAGTCAAATGAATTGTAAGGGAGAAAATGGTCCTGAGTCCAGGCCAAGCCACTGGGACAAAAGGAGGAGTCCTCTGTAACAGAAAAGGGATAGGCCATCCGTTATGGGACAAACTAATGAGTTGGGGGCAGAAGAAGCAGTGTAGTCAGTTGTCAGGGATAGAATTGCTGACCAGATAGAAGCACTAGAAGGAGGGGAGTGGAGGCTGGGCAGATGAGAGCGTGCAGAGGACCCAGAGGACCAGAGGAGGGCAGAGAGCTGTGGGTATGAGGCAGCAGTGATGAGGGTTGGTTAGGATAAATCACAAGAATGGCTTGTTGTTTATTTTTTCCCCCAGCTACTGTTTAAATTTGCAATGTGGCACTCTTTATCTAGTTAGACTCTCACTGCTAAATGGAACTCATACCAAAAGGCAGGGAGTGTCACTGTTTCGTGTGTGCCATAAGACAGCGTTGAGACCCTCTAACGACAGAGTCACCATCACAGCTTTAGATAAGAATTCAAAGATCCTCTTGAACCCACCTGTTTTTTAAAAATACAAATTGGATTACATCACTCCCACGTTTAAAACTTTTCAGTCATATCTCATTTCCTTTAACAAAAACTTCTCCCCAGGGCCCACAGCTGTGTGAGCTGTAGCCACCGCCTGCCTCCTCAGCGTCATTCTCCATTCACTCATCATGCTTCCGGAGCCACCTCTCTTCCTCTGCTAAACCAAGCCCTTTGCTGACTGGATGTGCTCACAGTTTCAGGAGCCTGGGAGCCCTTCTGTTATCTCACCTGTCAGGGCTTGGCTCAGATGTCACCTTCTTTGACCACCCCCACAGTCAATCAGTGCCTCTCTCTCTCTCTCTCTCTATATATATATATATACACACACACACATAAATAAATCAATATATATAGATTATATAATTGTGCATATAAATATAATGAATTATATGAGTCAATATATTAATAGATAATAAATTATCTATTGATTATATGTATAAATCAATCTGTACATCTTATTCATTTTCTTCAGAGAAATTATCACAATCAGCAATTGCCTCCTTAATTATTTGTTGACTTATTAATTGTCTGTATCCTTTCCTATTTTGTGAACTCTGTATGGACAGAGAGCTTGTCTGACTTCCTTCAGCATCCCCTTTTCATAGCATGAAACCTAATATGTGACAGGTGCTCAACAGTATTGTGTGTGGGTGGATAAATAATACTTTGCTTGGTTTTCCAGTATCCCCGTCTAATGATCACACAGACTGTGTTTGAAGACTCCTGGGGACAAAAAATTCACTCCTTCCCAAGGTATCCACTCATCTTACAGCAACTTCCTCAGAAAGCTCCATATATTCAGCAAGAACTTGCATTTTAACTTCTGCTTAACAACTTGCCCTACCTGTATCCCTGACACTTCATGAGGCTCATCCTCCTTTCATAGCATAATCTGATCATGTTCATGGAGAATGAAACCCCAAATTTTTGAGACACATTTTCGCTCTGTCACCCAGACTTCTTAACCATTTCATGAAGAAGACAATCTAGTCACTCTTGCCTGGACCATGACATCTACTATATAATTCCGTTTAAAACATGATGTTACTATTCCCGTGTGTAACTTGTATTAGAAATACGCATGTGTAACAACACTTTCTATCAAGTAATGAAAAGTTATATACACATATTTTAAAATATACAAAGCAGTAAAAAATCAATACAGATCCCATCTAATAGTTTACATTATATATTTTCTTGAGATTTTCCAGAGTCAAGTTTAGTTTCAGCCATTCCAAACTGAAATCATTTCCTCAATGTAGCCTACATGACAAAAATCTGTCTAAATAACTTCTAAGCGTTTCTATCTAGGACCAATCATTTTTTAGCTATTTATTGATAACAATTTTACATGTTTACTTAAAACCCAGAAACTTCTTTAAAAACTTCATAAAACTTTTGTTTGAAAACAAGAATGGCAGCCTTATAGTTTCAGCAGTTATTAGGTCCCAGGCAATGCTCTAAACACATCCCACCCATTATCTCATTTAATCCCACAACAAGTCTGAGACAGGTACCATTAGTATTCCCATTTTTCAAGACAAGAAAACTGAGGCTAAGCAAATAAGAAACCAGAAGTCCGATTCAAGCAGCCTCATTCTAGGACTCCAACTAAGCCACCCTGCAGTGTGCAGAGATGGCGAGCATTGTAGTCTTGCTAAGAGAAGGCACTAGAGAAAGACACAGTGCACTGGCCAGGCAATGGGCCGCCTGGGCAGTCACTCCAGATGCAGAATGACTCTCCATGCTTCCAGACCACACCACGCTCCTGGGATGCCTCGCTGTGCCACAGTAGGTCATCACGTGTATCCTGGTTGGGCAACCTTTCCTGGGTTCCTGTGAAGCCTGATCTCTTATTTCCACAAGTGAGCCTTCTCCATTGCTCTGGACAAACTATGGTATCTCCCTTTCTTGCCCCTCAAAAGCCTAACACTCAAGTAAACTGAAAAATATTATCCAATCCAATAGTGGTTCTCAAACTTTAATGTACATCAGCATCCCCTAAAGGTTTGGTTAGAACAGACTGTTGGGCTCCACCCGCAGAGTTACAGATTCACTAGAACTGGGATGGGGCCCAAGAGTTTGCATTTCCAACAAGATTTCTGTGGACCCTGATGCTGCAGATCCAGGGATTATATTTTGAGAACCCCTGATCCAGAGTCTCTGTACCTAAAATGTGGAAAGCAGCGGAAGCAACAGCGTCACGTGAGAGCTGTTAGAATTGCAGACCCTCAGCACCCACACAGGCCTGCTAAATGGGAATCTGCATTTTAATAAGAATCTCAGGTGCTTGCTGCACATGGTAAAGTGAGAAAAGTACAGTTAGATCATGGTTCTCACCAGCTGCTTGAGAAAGACCAGACGTTTTAAGGAACACGTGCCTTGGTCCACACCCTGACATGTTGATTTTGGTTCCTGGCCTCCTCCCCAGAGATGCTAATTTGCCAGGCTGGGAATGTGGCCCTGATATGGGGAGTTTTAAAATCTCTCCAGGTGATTTTAATATTCAGCCAAGGTTATGAACCACTGACCCAGAAGTACTGACTTTGGCTGATTTATTGGCACTTCCTCTTAACCTCTCACTCATCTACAAGGCATGCACTAGAAGAAAAAAGAGTGGTCACTGTAATACTCTTATTAAGCTGACAGAAGAGGAGAAAGACTGTAAACAGTATGAGGTCTGCATTTTCACCAAGACAGGCTTCAAGCTATAAAAAGTTGAACAATAAAATGAGGCCAACAAAGTGAAATTATTTCTAAACCCAGCAAATATTACTGCAGTATGGATCAGCTGACCCAGCCAAGGAGTCAGACAGAAAAATATACTCTTCCCAAACAAGTGTTTGTTCTCCATATGAAATGGCTCACTACTGCTACCTTTCCTTCTAAAGCACTTTTTTGTACCTTGTTTTGTGTTATTTTTAAAATTTTTTAATAAGTAAAAATTGTATACACTTATGGTACACAACATGATGTCTTAATACATGTATACCCTGCAGAACGGTCAAATCAAGCCACTTAACATATGCATAATCTCACATACTTATTTTTTTTGTGGTAAAACCCACTTAAAATCTCCTCTCTTAGCAATTTGAAAATATACAGTACAATATATTATTAACTATAGCCAGCATAGTGTACAATAGATGTCTTGATGTAACTGTCTCTAACTGAAATTTTTTGTTTTCTGACCATCTCCCCAGAACTCAGAAACTTTTAAAAGTTTTCTTGTATACTTCTAGTTAGATGTTTTTCCTGACTTCTACCAGTTTCTTTCTGATTCATGCCAAATAAGTACAGTGTCTGAATTTAGGATTCAGCATTAACATCTAAGGTCAATACTTTAGCTATGAATTATCATTGCTAGCCTATAAGAGAATTATATAAATATAACCCCACCTTTTTAAAACTCATTGTCACCAATCCATGCTCTGTAGGACTCTGGTCCTGAACACATTTTGCCTGAAAATACTTTTATTTGGTCAGTGATGTGACCTTTCGGTAGGTCAAGGTTCTATTCAAATCCTACATGCTACTATCAGTGTGAAGTTGGCCAAAATAGTGACTTGTACTAGTTTTTGTTTTTGTTTTGTTTAAGCATATAAACATCAGTAGTCCTGGTTGTATTTCAACCCTCTCAATTTGTATGAAAATGAAAAGTAGTAGCTGCAAGCTTCCGATTTCAGGCAAAGTAAAGCCACCTTATTGCTTTTCCTCAGATAATTGATTCTGGTCTGTGCATCTGGTGTTTCTAAGGAGACTTCATCTTGCTTTTTTTTCAGACTAAGTACACTTTCTCTCTCTGCACTGAAGCATATTTTTGGCATATAAAGTTTTGTTTCTAGACTGGACTGATATAATTCTTTTCCCCTGAACCTCTCTAATGAGAGAGTCTATTCTTTTCCCCTAAAAAGCAGACCGTATATCCTGATCGTGATGTTGCTGTTTTGAAATTACATTTTCTTTCAGGTTATCTTTGTATACCTGAACTAGAACAAAGCCACTTTTTACATAGAAGGATTTTGTTTACTGTCAATCATATACTCAGGGAAATAAAATTGTTTTCTTTAAAAGTCACTCATTTGAATTACTTTCTCTTATATCTGTAAGTGTGGCAAGCAATTTTTTAATCAAATGAGTACATGCTCTCGCTGCCCACTTCTGGACAGCGCCACACCTCACCTTCCTACTACATGATTATTCTCATGTCAGGGCTGTTCCCTCTTCCTGGATTCCAATTCCTTGGCCATTTCCATGACTGATTTTTCCGAATCCTTCAGGGTACAGCTCAATATCACCTTCCCCGACCATCCTATGTAAAGTGGAAGTTTTCTCTCTCTGCATCTGTCTTATTTTTTCTTAAAATTTACTTCATGGCACTGATCTCAATTTGTAATAATTCCTTTTGTTGGCTTACATATGCTCTGCATCTCCCAGTAAAATGGAGGCTTCCTGAGGGCAGGAAACTTGTATTTTGCTCACCAGAGTCCCACAGCTGCCCCTGCTTCCAGATGCAGATTTCAGTCCTCACCTTGCCATATACCCCTGGCAACCCTATTCACTCAGCCAACTACAACTCAGCTCTGTGTGCTGTCTTAACTCTCTGCCCCAGCTTTTCAAGTCTCTTGTATTCTTGTGTACTGTCCCCTGCTTTTGCCCCATACCCTAGAAGTGAAGGAGTCATGGATGTCAAGTTGCTTAAAGTCTTCTGAACCTGAATAACATGCAGCAGCGAAGTTTCGCAACAGAGTCGATCCCATCAACATAGATGTTTGACATCTAATAATATATTGAATGTGTTTGTTCTCCCAATATGTTTTGAGCAATATAAACAATGATGCACTTGCTATCTACAAAGTGGTACCAGGCACTGCCATATTACAATGTAACCCTTCATTTGTTCTGTTGGCAGGTACCTGGCCAGTGCTAGACCTGTCATTCATAGTGTATCACACAGGATGAGCACAGTAAATTTATCGTCCAGGGGATGGGAGGCTAATCAAAGTTTGGCCAGTGATTCCCTTTCTGGGGATTCTGGCTTTTGAGATTTGGAATATAGGCTGAGTACCTGGACTATCTGATGCAAAGCTCAGAAGCTTGTTCAGCTGCTTTCTGCCATGTGGACCAGAGCAGCTGAAGATTCTAGGCTTAGAGCAAGAGAAAGAAGAAAAGCAGACAGGAAGAAAGGAACAGAGTTATATACAGGGAGCCCCAGCAACTGTTGGGGTCCCTTGATCCATTTCCTCCCAGGTCTAATACTATTCCTACTCTTTCTTAATTTTCTTTCCTACCCTCGGTGAGCACTCATCTGTCTCAGAGAAGGCTTACTGAATTTCAGAGGGGCCTCATAATGGACCCCATTAGCTCTATTTACCTCTTAGAGTAGAGGGTGAAGCAGAGGATGGCACAGAGCAATCCTTCTTTACTATTTTTAATTCATTTATACCACAAACCCCAAGGTACTGCCTTGTTCACTCCTGTGCCCTACCACTGAGCATGGTGCCTGGCACATAGTAGACGCTCAGTAAGTCTTGGCTGTATGAGTGAATTCACCCCAAAACTAAGCTCACCTAAGCTAACGAAGACAAGTGAAGCTGGTGTTTCACTCGATTTTTCAGAAGTTAAATTGCTTGGTTTGGGGTGGGGTGGACATTTTCTCCACGGATATCCTGAAATGTCTTCCTTGAGGTCAGAAATGTGTTATCTGTAGTTTATTTTTCCTTTTGCTATACAGTATTTTGTTTGAACAAAACACTGGATCATCATTTAGCTGACATGTTGTGAAGAAAAGTCAAAACTTGAATGAGAAATTATAGAAGATAACCTTTTAAGGTCTCTTACAATGTTAAATTTTATGTGACTGTCATTTTGTGTCTAAAGGAGATGTTAATGGAACAAACTAATCTCTGTGAAATATTTTTAAAAAGTTTATTCTGAGCCGATAGAAGTGACCAGAGCCCAGGGTAAACACAAACTCAAGATGCCTTTAGTAAGTGGTCCCAAGTGGGATGACGCTTTGGTTTTGTACATTTTAGGGAGGTAGGCATTACAGGCAAAGACATAAATTAATACATGAAAGGTATACATTGGTTTGCCCAGAAAATGCAGGGTATCTTGAAGTGAGGGCTTATAGGTTAAAAATGATTAAAAGATTCTTTAACTTACAATTGGTTAAAGCAATAAGACTCTGTTCAAAATTTGAACTCGCAGAAAGGAATGTTTTAAATTAAAATAGGGATGCTGTGTAGCAAGATTAATGGCCTGCAGGTGTGACTTCACCCTTGCCTTTCATGGCCTTAGGTCTTATTGATACTTTGTTATCTATTGCCACAAAAAGTCTGTTCTGTCAGTCTTATGATCTCGATTTTAACATTAATGGTGATCAGTTGTGTCTAAACTGCAAAAGGGGCAGGGAGGGTATAACAAGGCATGTCGGACCTTGTTTCTCATCCTAGCCAGGAACTCAGTTTTCTTTTTCTTTTTTTTTTTTTTTGAGATGGAGTTTTGCTCTTGTCGCCCAGGCCGGAGTGCAATAGTGCAATCTCTGCCTCCCAGGTTCAAGCAATTCTCCTGCCTCAGCCTCCCAAGTAGCTGGAAGTACAGGTGTGCTCCACCATGCCCAGCTAATTTTCTGTGTTTTTATTAGACATGGGATTTCACCATGTTGGCCAGGTTGGTCTTGAACTCCTGACTTCAGGTGATCCACCTGCCTCGGCCTCTCAAAGTGCTGAGATTACAGGCGTGAGCCACCGCAACTGGCCAGGAACTCGGTTGTTTAAGATTTCTCTGGGGTCCCCCAGGCCAGGAGGGGATCTACTTAGTCAGTGGGGAATGTAGGATTTTATTTGAAGTTTACAGAGATATTAAGAAATAAGTCTCAGAAACTCTCCAAAATGGATTAGTATTTAATGCTCCAATTAGTAGTTTGTAGTGAAAAGTATTGTCTAGGGTACTCACTTCTAACCTGCTTTGTGTCTTTGAACAAACTGGTAAATCTCTGTACATTATGGTTTCTTTTCTTCTCTCATTTTCATACCTTCTTTCTTGCCTTCCTGAGGTAACCGCATCCTAAATTTGGTGTTTATTACCACATTCCTGTATGTCTCTATGATTCTTAACACATGCATGTATACATTTTCATATCTGTAGCCTTATATAAAAGATATCTATCTGTATTTACCCTTTAGCAACTTGCTTTTTCATTCAACAGTAGGTTTTTGAGATTTATTTGCATTGATATATGTAACTCTCGGTCATTTACCTAACTGCTAGCTAATACCTCATTGTATGAATAAGCTGCAGTTTATATATACATTCTCCAACTGATGCACATTAAAGTTGTTTCTAACTTTTGACTCTCACACATAATTCTGCTAAGAATATCATTGTATAATCTCTTTGTTTACGTGTTTGAGAGCTGCTATAAGGGGCTGAACTGCATATTCTCCAAAATCCTATCAGCTTCAAAATTCTGTGCTTCCATATTATATCTTTTCGTCTGCTGACATGAATCCAAATTAGGGTTTCTTAAAACAGTAGAAGTGTTCAATGATGATTCTAATAAAACATACACAGAACTATTTTTTGGATACACTGATTGCTATTCAGAATTATAGCAGAAGGATATTAATACAAGACACAGAATCTGCTCTCAGTGTTTCTTACTTTATTGGTATGCCAACAGAGTATTTCACAGTTCATTGAAAATCGATTAAAATAATTACTAGGTCATTAGTGTGGACTTTGAGTATGAGTGTAAAGACCTCACTCACTAAATAATTCATGGCAGTCAGCAAGTTAAGTCCTGTTAGCAAGTATTGATTCAGTAATGTAATACTACCTAGTCCAAACTATCTAATTTTCCTAATAGAAATAAACTCCTTTAAATGTCAAAGCAACATCTAGTCCCAGCCTCCTTCTTTTACAGAGAAACAACTGGAAGGCTTAAATTTGCACAGCCAGTAGGTAACAAAACTGGAACTAAAACAGAATTTCCTGATAACTGTTTTTCCACACTATATATTTTCCCTTCCCCTCCTCCACCTTTGCCTTCTTTCCTTCCTTCTTGAAATCCAAGAGGGCTCAAGATCCTTTGGGATTATTGGCTCCTTTCCCAAACTGGTTTGAATATAGCTTTTCCAAAGCCTAGAATTAGGAAGTTTAGCAACTAGATGCACCACGAGGAGCAAGAATATGGTTTCTGTTCTCTAGCTGAACATCTGTCTGCTGAGAACTTACTGCTCTAACGGCCCCAGACTTCAAGAGAAAGTTCAGAAGTACAGAACCAATGTCTTTGGAACAATTCACTGTGGTTTTCTTTTCAAACATATCTTTCAAGAATAAGCCAAGGCTGGCACTTTGGCTCACATCTGTAATCCCAGCACTTTGGGATGCCAAGGCCGATGGATCATTTGAGATCAGGAGTTTGAGACCAGCCTGGGCAACATGGTGAAACTCCATCTCTACTAAAAATACAAAAATTAGCTGGGCATGATGGTGCACATCTGTAATCCCATCTACTCGGGTGGCTGAGGCAGGAGAATCGCTTGAACTCAGGAATTGGAGGTTGCAGTGAGCCATGATCACACCACTGCACTGCACTGCACTGCACTGCACTCCAGCCTGGGTGACAGAGCAACACTCTATCAAAAGAAAAGAAAAGAATAAACCAAGCAATTAAGGCAATTAAGAGTATTGGTGGCAAGTTGCACAGTATCTCTCGTCCATCATGGACCAAAGAAGTATAAAACTTGAAAAGAAAATAAGGATCATTTTTAAATGAAAGAAGAAACTTAGTTTTCATTAAGTGTTCTGTCTGTTATTATTCCCCAAGGCACAGAATACTAAAAGTTTCCTCGTGTTGTATATAGAAACTTGAAAGTACATTTTGTGTGTGTGCTAATCCAATAGACAAAATTAATCGCTTGACTTTCCTCTACTATTTCTCAACCTTTTAGCTTCATTTCTTACGGCATGATTCTGCCTGGGTTGTAAACATTTGCCATTGTGCCTGCCTGCTTCCCTACTGAAAGCCCCCATGAGGGTTAGGACCACAGGGCCTAGAACATAGGAGACCCCAAAAAGGAATTCCATGGAAAGAAATGGAGGAGAGATTCCAAAAACAGAGAGCAGCCAACAGTTTATCCATGATTCACAATGTATCAGATCTTTGGTGTAGTCACTACCTTCTAGGTCTGTTACAATTCTAGACACTTCATTTTGCCAGTTTCCAAGAATTAAACAGCTTTTGGGTCATTAATCATCCTACACAGTCACATGGGAATTAATGTATAACCCAGAAATCATTTAACCAATGATTATCATATTAATGGAGGAATATCTTGCTAGTAGTTAGGTAGATATATGGAATGGCCAGTCTTCTCTGTTTTGCTAGGTACAGAGTGTTTGAGAAAAAAATTTACTCTTCCTGGATTCACTTAATGATCTGGGGCCGAGCGCGGTGGCTCACATCTGTAATGCCAGCCCTTTGGGAGGCCAAGGTGGATGGATCATGAGGTCAGAAGTTCGAGACCAGCCTGGCCAATATGGTGAAACCCCATCTGTACTAAAAATACAAAAATTAGCCGGGCATGGTGGCACTCGCCTGTGGTCCCTGCTACTCAGGAGGCTGAGGCAGGAGCATTGCTTGAACCTGGGAGGCAGAGGTTGGAGTGAGCCGAGATCGTACCACTGCACTCCAGCCTGGGTGACAGAGCAAGACTCTGTCTCAAAAAATAAATAAAAATGATTTTGGAATCTTCTTGTGGGTGTGTTTTGCTCAGGTCATGAAGAAGCCTCATAACCGGTGTTTTACAAAATGCTATATTTCATGGTTTCATCGCCAAGATCAGCCAGGGTGTCTCTTTTTATATCTGGCAAATGTAGATTGTGATAGAAAATTACACAAGACAGATTGGTACCAGGATAAATTGATGGGTCCTTAATGTTGCTTGGCAATCTTAAGTTCTCTACTGAGATTTTTCTCTCCTGTTTTCTAGAGAGGCAGCTTTTATGTTACTTTCTCCTTGATACTCCAAGCACATCTCCTCCCCATGTCACTGAAGATCACCTCTCCTCTGTCGTCACAGAAAAGAGATGGCTAGCATTAAAGAAAACTCCCAGAGTTTCCTGGGAGTCTACCAAAACATAGACTCACTTATTTCCACCTTCATGCCTGGCTCCCCTCTCAGCTACTTCCTCCTCCTCCTCATTCTTCTACTCACATCTGGCTCCCAAGGGCTTCTGCCTCCTCAGTGGTCTTGCCCATCTCTATGTATTCTCTTCTCTTGTATCATCTTCTCTTTCTGTATTGCTTTGTTGTTTCTGTAATTATACACAGTTCAATTTCTTCTATCTAAAAATAAAGTACAACTCAAATATCTAATTCTTTCAACCATATTTTCCCTATTCTCACCAATTTATTCCTTCCCTCCTCTTTAACTTCTTTGAATAATTTTGTGTCATAACCACCTCCACTTTATGACTGTCCTCATTCTCACCTTTCTTACTGGAGTCGGCCCCTATCAACCACTGGTCCTTTTCTCCGCAATCACCTTCCCACCATTAAATCCAGTAAGTCCTTTTCAGTCCTCCTCTTTTGAGCTCTGTGCAGCATTAGATACTGGTGATGTCCACTTCATGCCACTTTCCCTTGACATCCATGAAGACAGGCCCTTCCAGTTTTCTTACTGCTGTCTGGCTGCACTCTCAGTTTGCTCTTCTTTATTTCCTTTTCTCATCCCTTAGATATTTATGTTCTTCAGAGTTCTACCCTTATTCTCTTTCACCTCACTCTACGTGGATTCCCTGTGTGATCCCATACACAGAAATTTGATCCCTTGCAAGGATCTGTAGTGCCATTTGTTCCCTGGGCATCTATAATTGAATGCTTCCAGACCCCTTAAACTCAGTAATTGAGCTAAAGTCATAATTTATCTCCAAAATCTATACTTCCTCCAGAATACCCCGATTCAGTAGTGATGCAATTGTTCCACCTAAGACTGCTGCCATCTACGATGCCTCCAGTTGCCTCTTCCTTCCTCTCTACCTGCAACTACATGTTATCCAAAAAGATCTTTGTAGCTACTCCCAAGTGTGTCTACTTCTCTGTATCCCATTACTACTGCTTCAGTCTATGTCACAATTATCCTTTTCTGAGGTTGCTGCAGCAGCCCCTAAGTCAGCCTTCCTCCCCATCCCATGACCTTGCCTTCTCCGCATCTCATTGTCCTCACCCCATTGTCCTCACTGAGCCTCATTGTCCACCTTGGAAGCCTGATTATCCTCCTCCTTGAAGCTCTTCATGGCTCCCCAGTGGCTCTCAGGACAAACCTTAACTCCATACTCGGGCTATCAAAACCCTTCATGATGTGGCCTCTGCCTGACTCTTTGGGCTCATTTCTGGTCACATTGCTCACATTGCCCTAAACTTCCTGCTGTCCTACATTTTCAGTTTCTCAACTGACCATCAGATCTCTCAACCCTAGGCCTCTGCAGGTGCCTCTCAAACAGTTCCTGTTACTCAAACACTTAAGTTGCCCCTCCCTTGTGCTCTCTATTCTTCCCAGTTGAAGCCCTCATGAGGGTAGATTTAAAGTGTTGTTTAATATCATCCTTATCACACTCAACCCACTAGACCGTGAGATCTGTGATGGTGGCACTTGGGGAACATTGTACCATTGCACCCCCTGTGCCCAACATATGTCTTCCTTGGCCACAATTGGTAGGATTTTAAGTCAATTTGAAAATATCAAGTTAGAAATCTTGGAGAAGAAATACAGGTGTATGCCTTCTCTCTTAGTCAGAGGCACATGTATCAACCTCCCAACTTCTGTAACCATGAAAATGAGGTTTTTATCAGAGTGTGAGAATCCAACATCTGATTTCATGGAGCGAAAGGTGCATGACAGTACTCTGTCAGAGCAACATGCTTTTGCAAAACTTCTTTATCATGCAGTATTTTTCTGAAAAGGTAGCTAAATGTTAGTGTAATATAATTTTGGCTCTTTTCTGTAATAAATACAATTTACTATTCAGATTAGTTATTAAACTTTCGTTCTATTACCCAGACTCCTTATTTCTCTTATTTTCTCCATGTTACCCTTTTACACTTCCTTTGTTTTGGAGAATATTGAAACTCACTTGGGTAGCCTGTCTATGTGACCCACAGTAGAAAGTTGTTGTCTAAAGTACTTGTGATTTTTTAAAGCCAAGAAAAAAGAATATGGAGGCAGAGCTAACATCAGTGACATTGATGGCTATCTTCTCAGGAAGCTTCCCATCTGTTTGGATCTGTCAGAGAAAGAACAGAATATATCCTGTACAGATGCCATTTTCTTCTTTTTCATTGACATTTAGCTGATATGTGAGTGGCTGCTGGCTACATATTTAGTATGAATCTCTTTAGTAAGAATCTTGATGGAAAATTTTCTCATTAATTTTCAAAAAATTGAGAAGGCCAAAATTGATATCAAAATGGTTCAGATTTATTTAGAGAGGAAGCAATACAGAAGGAAACTCCCCAGCTTCCCATGCTGGGGCTGTGTTCTGAGCCCAGTACTGTTAGAAAATGCCTAGAAGTACTCTTAAGAAAAACATCAGAATGACAAATGTAGAATTCCAGAATGCTTATCAGGTACCATATGGGCAAAGTCTCAATTAATACTTGTTTGTAAATGAAAAACAATAGACATAAATACTTATATATTTCATGGTCTTATGAACAGCTTTCAAATTACTTTTATAACTAATTTAATGTGAATTGATAGCTTGTATAAATTGGGGCTCCATAGTTTTACATTTCTTATCATATGAAATATACTTAAAATTGGAATGATTTTATCCTAAGATGTTCTCATTGGTTTCTATATGACCCACCACATAATAATTAGCTAGGAAAGACATATTTAGTAGCACAAAGAAAAATCCTCAATTTGAAAATACTTTTCAGATGTATAAAGCCAAAGAATGTCCAGTAACAGGAATAAACAGAGTAGCAGCCAGCTTTCATACACTCAATAAACCAATGTAGGTTTTACTAAGCCTTCAAGTTTGCTCGGGAGAGAGACACATCCATAAAGCGATCAGGCTGCTTATTATCACTCTGCCAGAAATATACTGTAAACAATGAAATTGCTTCAGAATTTTGGACTCCGAATTTTATGATTGACATTAAGGGCCAGTGCCTGCGTTTTAGACCCATCCCAGAAGCAATTCAATAATCAACAGAAATCAAAACTCTATTCACTGAACCACTGGCAGAAAATTAGGTAGAGACTCCTGGTTTGCTTTGAATCAAAGGTGTGTCCAATAAACTAAAGCTAAGGGAAAAGTTATAACTGCAACCTGAAACTCCATATCCAAAAAGCAGGATGCTGTAGTTTTGGAAGAGGTTTGAAGAGTTATGAGCAATCAAGAATTGATGGAAAAATGGTGGTGTGCTTAAATGGAAAACTAGTGGTAATGTGAAAATGTAATGAGTTTTAATTCTGTTTCCGATCCTTTTGAAGTGTTTTTGCCTCAACTAGATTGAGCTTGTAAAAGCAGGTATGCATTTGAAATCATCCAAACAAATTCAAATTTTACTCTGGCACTACCCATTGAGATTTAAACAGCATAAGTCTTTGTTCATTCACAGCAACAGGTAGGCAGCTTTTTCTCTCTGTATCTCTGAAATTTAAATTTCATGCTCTCTGTTTACAATTGGCAAGAGTCAGGTTATCCTTGATTTCTGCCAGGATGCCAAGTTAACTTGGCTCATGTTGGATTCCAGAAGGTAAAGAGCCTTCTTCCCTGAAGCAATTTCTGATTAAGAAGAAAATGAGATCTCAGGTGTATTTTTAGCATCTGGATTTCTTATTCATTTATTCAGTTTTGACTTTGGGGACCCTTTGAGTTGTTACTTTTGTGTGTGTGCAGCGAGTAGCACTACAACGTGAATCACTGTATTAACTTCAAAGAATTGTGTTGCCTTTCCTTTCTGTCAGCTCCTTTGTAAGGCTCATATAACTTCATAAGGGCATACATCTATCTGCATTTGTACTCTCCAAATATTCATGAGTCATTGATGGCCAAGGACTGCAGAAAGGAGAAAGAATTCCTGAGAAGGGTGGGTCTGTGAAAATGTGACAGGGTAGTATTTCATCTGGTTGGCCCAGTATGAGATGGAGGTCCCAGGTTTGCTGTGGTGGTGGTAGTTTGCAAAGAGTAGCCTTGTTGCCAGTCTCTCTCTGGTCTCCTCAGATCCTAGCAGACCATGTTCTTGATGTCAGCACATAAAAATACTCTCTTCTGTTGCCACAATATTTATTCCTGCTTTGAAGCAAACTGCTCACCAGCAATTCTGAGAACTAATAAGGTATCTTGGGGAAATAAGTTAGTCTTCCCTGGTTTTTGACATTTTTCCATTGCCTATTAGCCCTCCCCAGACTTCTCTCTCTCTCTCTTTTTTTTTTTTTTTTTTTTTTTTTTTTTTTTTTTTTCCTGCTCCTGTAGAATTTAAACCCACAGCATGATGGTCTATCTTTATGGTATTATAGACTATTTTCTATCTATAAATGCAAGTTTCTAGTTTTAAAAACCCTATATAATTTCAAAAGACTCTCTAGGATATTACTGAATATGATGGCCTTTTACGAGGGTGATGTTGTGTTGGGGAAAAGAAGATAATCAGATTTGGGGGGAATTATAGGGCACCAGCTCTGAATTGACACTACTCTTGGGTGAGCCAAAACATAACTGTCAGAGTACGGGCGTATGGAGATCAGGCGATTAATGGAGTTTCAGCTCAGCTCCATCTCATAGTAGATCCAATGGTCCCCATATCCATGCTGTGGTCATTTCCCCTGTTTCTGCAGGCATCACTGGAATAGACATACATAGTCAGCACTGATAGAATCCCCACATTGGGAATTCTGAGAAATGTGTCTAATATATGAACTGTGCTTGATCTGTATGTTATTTCCTCGTTGACATATATTTCAGAGAGGGAAACAAGTCATTAATTGGCACCACTAGAACACCCATTTAGCAGCTGCGTTGTCTTAGCCAAGGCCCTCAGTCCACTCAGATGCATCTCCTGACCTAAACCATGAAGAAGTTGTAAGAGCAGTTCTTCAAGTTTCCTTTCAGCTTTGCAGTACTGGTGTTTTCACTCACTTCTAATGCTTTCATTTTACCCCTTCTTTTTCTTTTGGGTAGTCAAACTGAAGATGTATTAGGTTCCTATCTATTTCTTCATATGATAACCAAAATAAACCTTGGCACTCTTGCACATTTTTAGTAACAGACCTTTCAATAAAAGCTGATGTTTTCCTATACTCTTTTGCTTCCACATGCATCAAATTTGCCTTTTTCTCCTTGTCTCTTTCAGCTCCACCTCTTCATTTTGGAGTTCTTGCTAGTTCTATATAACAAATATTCATTAGTAAGTTGAATGGATAATTACATGGGATGGAGGGGGAGAGAATGATGTAGATTTTAAACATGGAACTATTACCTAAGTCTTAACTGAAACTAGCGTAATTATGTACTTTCTTTCCTTCAACTTTTTTTTGTTGTTCTACATGTACAAGGCTGATTTTTCATTAACTTTTAATGTTGCTTATAACCCTATTCCAATATGTATTCAATGTAACTCTGAATAGAGGTCTACTCACAATACAATGCAATATTATAAAGCTTTAATGTAAGATAAAAGCTCTTATTGAAATTGTAAGAACAGCATTTTTATTAAGGTTGTTTCATTTAGTGGAAAGAACAGGCCCACACAAATCGAGAATTATATCCGGGCAGTAGCAAAATTTTTGAGCAGTTCAGATAGTAAATCAATTTTTAAAGTTTTTATGAGAAATGTCTGTAATTCATTCATTTTAAATACACGGGTGTGTTTGTTCTTCTCTAGTTATAATACAAAGATTGCTAAATCAGTTATGATCCTGCCTCCATCTCTTATCCATACTCCTGCTTTTACTCCCCTGGGTTGTTAGAGAGAGACAGCCTCAGCCTCAGCCTCTAGCCTCGAGCTTCAAACACACACCCCAGAATAAGCCACATTGACCACCAATTTGTCAGAAAAATGACAAGTACACCCAAATGTATTGTACAGAACTCTGGGTTTTGAGTGGCAGAAATTCATCGCCAAGTAAGTTAAACTAATAAATAAATAGACAGATACATAGAAACCTAGATGCATTCATTTGATGAGAGATGTTCTCAGTATTGCCCCTGGAAAGTCCAGAGTGATTTCAGAATAGCTAGATTCAGAGTGCCAACAATGTTTTCACCAGGGCTCTCTCCATCTGTGGCTTCTTCTCTTGACTCTACTTTCTCTTGACTCTACTTTCTCTTGACTCTACTTTCTCTTGACTCTACTTTCTCTTGACTCTACTTTGAGGATTGACATACGGTGTCATCCTCAATCCTCAGCAGGTTCCTGCATTTGACATCAATGACACCCACTGGGAAGTTCCCGGCTTTTATCATTTTTATTGATAGCAGTTTCAAAAAGGAGACCTTTTCTTTCCTGTTTCCCCCATTACTTACCAAAATTGGATGCTGAGTCATCCTACTGAGGTCTTCTGCTAACCTATGCACCAGTTGCCATACCCACAGAAATAAATATTCTGATTGGCTAGCCTGTTATAGACATTCTTCACCTGTGGCAAGGAAAGTATGATTTGAGAACTGACAGCTTCCTGCCAATCAACAGGGAGGGAGAGTGGGGGCAGTACTCCAAAACAGGCATATGGTACTCCAAAACAGGCATATGGTACTCCAAAACAAACAGGCATATGGTACTCCAAAACAGGCATATGGTACTCCAAAACAAACAGGCATATGGTACTCCAAAACAGGCATATGGTACTCCAAAACAAATAGGCATATGGTACTCCAAAACAGGCATATGGTACTCCAAAACAGGCATTTGGTACTCCAAAACAAACAGGCATATGGTGCTCCAAAACAGGCATATGGTACTCCAAAACAGGCATATGGTACTCCAAAACAAACAGGCATATGGTACTCCAAAACAAACAGGCATATG
This sequence comes from Rhinopithecus bieti, assembly GCF_001698545.2. NCBI lineage: Eukaryota > Metazoa > Chordata > Mammalia > Primates > Cercopithecidae > Rhinopithecus > Rhinopithecus bieti. The sequence continues at coordinate 19,022 of NW_016815631.1, read as the reverse complement.
GTACTCCAAAAGAGGCATGTAGGCAGGTTTTGTAACTGTAGCTGGTGCCAGGCATGGTGCCTCATGCCTGGAATCCCAACACTTTTGAAGGATGAGGCAAGAGGATCACTTAAGCCTAGGAGTTTGAGAGCAACCTGGGCAACATAGTGAGACCCTGTCTCAACAAATAATAAAACAAATTTTAAAATTAGCCAAGTGTGGTGCATGTACTTACAGTCCCAGCCACTGGAGAGCCTGAGGTGGGAGAGTCACTTGAGCCCAGGAAGATCAAGGCTGCAGTGAGCCGTGATTGTGCCACTGCACTTCAGCCTGGGAGACAGAGTGAGACCCCATCTCAAATAAATAAATGAAAACAAAAATACAAAAAATTGTAACTGATATCCATGATACCACAGTTAACTCTGTGGTGGTAGAATTGCTCATCTCTTAAAGGAGCTCACAAAATGAACTCAGAAATGAGAACCAGAGATGACTCCATGAGAATCTTCCTGTCTTTGGGAAAACCCTGAGTTCCTAAGGCCTTTAGAACTGGCATTTCCTTCAGTGGCTGAGCTTCCCATCCAAATATGTCACATGAACTCTGAATTCTCTACCTCTTTTTATACTGACAACAACCCCATGAGATAGGTACCATTATGATTCCCATTTTATAATTGAGGAAACTGAGTCACAGAGAAAATAAATAATTTACCCAAAGGCACATAACTAGGAGTGGGACAAGGGTTCCCAGCTCTCCTTCAGATCATAATCACATGAGAAGCTGTTTTTTTTTTTGTTGTTGTTGTTTTTTAAATGTGGATTACTGAGGTCTTACCCTGGGACATCTCAGTTCAGGAGTTCTGGAATTGGTTGGGCAATACTACAGTTTGTAAGATGCCAAAGTTATTCTGATGAGTAATTAGGCTCAAGAACCACCAACCTTAAGAACAAGAAGGAAGCCGAACGGCAGAGGGTTCAAGGGTTTTAGTCATAAAATAAGCAATAGTAAAAGGCAAGGGAAGAAAAATAACTTATCTGTTATTATTGGTGGTAACCTTATCAGGAAACTCTGCTACTGGATCATCAGGAAAGAGCATTCTGGGAAGAGCATAAGTGGTAACATACTTGGATCTCTCCTTCACCCACTACTTTCTTTACCTGTATCAAAAATTTACTTGTAATGTAGGCAATTGAAATATATCCAACTGTTTCCTTGCCAGCAATATTGGAAAATTGCATGGTTTTATCTTTGGTTAACAAATACTTGTACTAGTGTGAAATGTAAAACTTAAAACCTTGGTATCATTCTAAATGCTGTTTCTCTCGATGAGGCCTTTCCCCCTCTACCCATCTCCTTTAGGTTCCCTGGATATTCTCTCTCACAGCGCCTTGTACCTTTCTTTCATAGCATTTATCATACTTTGCAATCATTAATTTACTTGTGTGACTTATAGTCAGTCTAGTATTGATCTCCCACACTAAACTGTAACTGAGTGACCATATTTTACTGTTGTATTCTCAGCATGCTTTACTGTGCCTGACCCTTACTTGATATTGGATCATTCTCTGTTGAGTGAATGAAAAGCCTCCTTTAAGAAAACATCAATACCTAGAATAAGTGCTTAAGGAAACATCACTGTAAATGGAATTTGAACCATTCCAAAGAAAAAGGAGTGGAAGAAAATCTAGGAGAAACTTAGAAAAGGCTTAGGGAACTAGTAGGAAAAAAAAAAAAAAACCCAAACAAAAAACTGATAAGTAGGCAATTATCACCTGCAATCTAAGTATAGACATAAAAAAAACAGAGGCTTAAGCTGTGAAAATAGCTAGAGACTCATTGGAGAGGGGCAAGTAATCAGGCTAGAGAAATAAGAGCTAAGTACAGTGAAACAGAATACTCTTGGGAGTATTTTGTTGTTTCTTTTTCACAAATGTTACAACTGAAAGAGACTTTTAATATTACCCATCTAGTAGTCCACAAACTAGGGTCCCAATATCCCAGGTACTCAGACCCGAGAGCTATTAAGCTAAGTTCCGAACTTCTAAAAGCCCAATGAATGTTACGCCTGTAATGTGGCTGAGTGATGTAGAAAACAAAAGCCCTTTGCATTTGTTTCTAGGCATATCAATTCTGTGAGGCTATAAGTACACATTATTAATTAAACCGAGAAGGCAAGTGTACTTGGTTTGGTGGGTTAATCGTTTAAAAATGCTGGGCTAAAGCGGAGATGAAATGTGGTTGGATGATTTTTTTCCAGAGGCAAAACTCTAATCAATCCCTTGCCCAGAGCCTATGATCTTTTCAAAGAGTTCTGAAAATGTTTGGGTGCTGAAAACATAGTTTTGGTTCCAAAACGAGAAAAGAAAAAGGAAATTGCTAAAGCAAAATGAATACATGCCAACATAAATGCCTACGAAACATAACTGTTAATCAATGTTATTAATTGTTAAATAGAAATAATTACGTTTGCATTATTTTTGAAAACTATATAATTATTTAGGCAAAGATTTTGATTTGGGTAGGGTGGGTGGTGGAAAAGGAAAAGTTAGAGGAATAGTGGCCATTCTGGCAAGACCACGGGACTACTTGGGAAGAACTTATCTCACCAGTGGCTAAGTGGAGGAGGCTGCCTGGGCAACCCAGGAGCAGGATGTTTCAAGGCAGCATAGATGAGCATGGCCTCAGAGGCCACGGGGCACCATGGGATGCCTTCTCCAGAGCCAAATGCAGACCTAAGGGTCATTGGTATTATTTTTCATTTATTACAAATCTCTTTCTAAAGCATTTTGCTGAGTACCTTAAATCTGGCTTTCAGCCAAACAACCTGGTTTCAGATCTCTCCTTGATTGATGGATATCTAAATCCCTGATGTTGAACTCTGTTTTCTCATCTGTAAAATGAATTACTAATACTTATTTCTAAGATGCTTATAAACTTATTACATAATGTAGGGAGAAGAAGTAATTGATAAGCTGGACTTCATTAAAATTTAAAAACTGCTCTGCATAAGACAATGTCAAGAGAATGAGAAGACCAGTCACAGACTGGAAGAAAAATATCTGTCAAGAACATCTAATATAAGACTGTTATCCAAAATATGCAAAGAACTCCTGAAGCTCAACGATAAGAAAATGAACAACCCCATTAAAAAACATGGGCAAAAGACCTGAATAAACACCTCACCAAAGAAGATAAGCAGATGTCTAGTAAGCATATGCAAGATGCTCAACATTGTATGTCATTAGGGAATTGCAAATTAAAACAATAAAGTGCCACTGCATACCCACTGAATGGCCAAAATCCGAAACACTGACACCACAAATGCTGGCAAAGATGTAGAATAATTGTAGTTGTCATTGTTGGTGGGAATACAAAATGGTATAGTCACTCAGGCAGTCTGGCACTTTCTTTCAAAATTAAACATACTTTTTTATGTGATACAGCAATCTTGCTCCTTGGTATTTACCTAAATGAACTGAAAACTTGTATTTACGCAAAACATGCACACAAATATTTATAGCAGCTTTATTCATGATTATCAAAACTTGCAAGCAAATAAGATGTCCTTTAGTAGGTGAATGGACAAGATAACTGGTACTTCTAGATAATGGAATATTACTTGGCACTAAAGAAAAATGAGGTGTCATGACATGAAAAGACATGAAGAAAACTGAAAAATGCATATTACTAAATGAAAGAACCCAATCTGAAAAGGCTACATACTGTATGATTCCAAGGATATGACATTCCAGAAAAGGCAAGACCATGGAGACAGTAAAAAGATCAGTGGTTGCCAGGGTTAAGGGAAAGGGAAGGATAAGTCAGCAGAGCATGGAGGATTTCTAGGGCACTAAAACTATTCTGTAAGAGACTATAATGATAGACGTATGTTGTTATACATTTATCAACCCTATAGAACGTGCAATGCCAAAAGTGAATCTCAATGTAAACTATGAGTCCACTTTAGTATGTTCATTTGTAACCAGTGTTCCACTGTAATGAGGGATGTTGAAAATGGGGGAGGTTGTGCTTGTGTGGGGCAGGGGGTATACAGAAATTCTCTATCTTCTGGTCAGTTTTCTTTGAACCTAAAACTACTCTAAAAAATTAAGTTTATTAATTAAAAAAGTAGGCATCACTTAGCACAAGGCCTGACGTAGGGTAGATATATTTTTTTCTATCATAAATACCCACGTAATTTAAATATAACGTACATCTTATATATTGCTTGATTATTTCTGTTTTTCAGTCATTTAAGAGAAGAATCATGAAAATTTCGTATGAAACGTATACTTAAAAAGTAAAGTCCAGTATGTAGATTGGAAAGGACGAAACTGTCTCTTGAAAAATCCTAAATAATCCACCAAAAAAAAAATTAGAATTAACAAATGACTTCAACAAAGTGGCAGGATACAATCACTTATAAAAAAATGATTTGCATTTCTATATGCTAGTAATGAGCAATTTGAAATGGAATTAAAATAATTTTATTTATAGTAGCATTACAAAGAATAAAATACAAAATTAAGGACACATTTAACAAAACAATTGCAAAACTTATACTCAAACTATAAAACATTATCCAAAGAAATTAAATAAAACCTCAATAAATGGAAAGATATCCAATGACCAAGGATGGGAAGACATAACTTTGTTAAAATGGCAATAACCCTCCAAACTTATCTACAAATTCAACATACTTGCTATTGAAATCCCAGCTGCCTTTTTGGCCAAAATTGATAAGCTGAGTCAAAAATTCATATGGAAATTCGAGAGACTCAGAATAACTAAAACAATCCTGAAAAACATGAACAAAGTTGGAAGAATCACACTTTCAATTTTAAAACTTACCATAAAGCCACAGTAATTAAGACAGTGTGGTGCTGGCTTAGAATAAATACATTCCTCAATGGATTGGAATTGAGAGCTCAAAAATCAACCCTCACATTTATAGCCAATTGATTTTCAACAGAGTTGGCAAGACAGTTTAATGGAGAAAGAATAGTATTTTCAACAAATAATACTGGGGCAAATGGATATTCAGATGCAAAACAATGAATTTGACCCTTACCTCACATGGGTAAAAACCTCAAAATTAAAGACCTAAATGTAAGAACCTAAATTATAAAACTCTTAGGAGGAAACATAGTCATAAATCTTCATGACAATGAGTTCCTTAACTCTGACAGCAAAATCACAAGCAACAAAAGAAAAATTAGGTAAATTAGATTTCCACATTAAAAAACTTTGTGTTTCAAAGGACACTATAAAGAAAGTGAAAAGACAACCCAAAGGATGGGAAAAATATTTGCAAATTATATACTTGATAAAGGACTTGTAACTAGAAATATAAAGAACACTTACAACTCAATAATGAAAAACAACTCAATTAAAAAACAGAAAAGGATCTGAATAGACATTTCTCCAAAGAAGACGTATGAATGACCAATAAGCACATAAAAGATGTTCAGCATTGTTAATCATCAGGGAAATGCAAATCTAAACCATGATGAATTATCACTTTACACTCCTAGGAATGGCTAAAATACAAAAGACAGCGCTGGACATAGTGGCTCACACCTGTAATTTCATCACTTTGGGAGTCCACGGTGGGAGGATTGCTTGAGCCCAGGAGTTCAAGACCAGCCTAGGTAACAAAATGAGACCCCATCTCTACAAAAAAATATTAAAAAGTTAGCCAAGTTGGTGGCATGCACATGTGGTACCAGCTACACAGCAGGCTGAGGCAGGAGGATTGCTTGAGCCCAAGAGGTTGAGGCTGCTGTGAGCCCTGTTTGTGTCACTGCACTCCAACCTGGACAACAGAGTGAGATTTAAAAAAAACAAAGATAACAAGTATTGGCAAAAATGTGGAGAAATTGGAATTTTATATATTACTTGGAGAATTGTAAAATGGTTCAGCCACTTTGGAAAAGTCTGATGGTTCTTCCAAAGGTTAAACATAGACTTATTATATGAATCAGCTATTCCATTCTTAGGTCTATTCCCAAGAGAGTTGAAAACATATGCCCACACAAAAATTTGTACATGAATGTTTATATGTTTGTATCATATATTATTTATAATATCCATAAAGTTCAAACAATTCAAATATTCTCAATTGATAAATATATCTGTATTAGTCTGTTCTCACTCTGCTATAAAGAAACACCCAAAACTGGGTAATTTATAAAGGAAACAGGTTTAATTGACTCACAGTTCCACATTACTAGGGAGGCCTCAAGAAACTTATAATCCTGGCGGGAGGTAAAGGAGAAGCAAGCACCTTCTTCACAGCACAGCAGGACCGAGTGAGTGCAAGCAGGGGGAGTGCCAGCCACTTACAAAACTTCTAATCTCATGAGACTCACTATCACGAGAACAGCATGGGGAAAACTGCCCCCATGATTCAATTACCTCCATCTGGTTCCATCCTTGACACATGGGGATTATGGGGATTACAGTTCAAGATGAGATTTTGGGTAGGGACACAGCCAAACCAAATCAGTATCCACATATCCAAATGTGGTATTCTGCATAAAATGTGGAATGTGGTATTCTACACAGTGGAAATGATATTCAGCCATAAAAAGTACTGATAGATGCTACAACATTGATGAACCTTAAGAATATTATGCTTAGTGAAAGAAGCCAGACCTAAAAGGTCACATGTATAATTTCATTTATATTAATGCCAAGAATAGGCAAATCCATAGAGACAGAAAGTAGATTAGTGGTTGCCAGAGGCTAAGAGTTGACTGCTAATATCTATAGAGTTCCTTTTGGGGACAATTGATAAATGTTTTGAAATAAAATAGTGGTGATAGTTGTACAACTCTATACATAATTCCCCAAACCACTGAATTGTATACTTTAAATGGATGAATTGTATGGTGTGCAAATTATACCTCAGCATGGCTGTTAATTTTGAAAAGTGGAGTCTGGGAAAATTGATTAAATATAAGAAAAAACACCTTAGCTGGGTGTAATTAAACATTAAAATGTATTGAGGAAGGTCGTAGAATCTTCAAGGAATTTAAAAATAGGACAGACAACCATCTCTTCTATATAAAGTATAGTTCTGTTTTGGGATAGAAGACTATATACTTAGATGTTACTTCAAGTCTTTTTCACTTATGAAGATTCCATCATTATAATTGGGTCATAATCCTCAAACATAAAACATCACCTATTGCATAACATATGACAATATAACACAAAAATTCACTCATTTTCAAACTTCAGTTCATTAAGCAAGTTTGCATTGTATCAGTTTGTCTCTTTATATCCTCTGCTGTATTTACCTCAGCTTTATCTGGGTCCAAGAGCAGTATTACTTAGAATAACAACATTAACGAATAAAGTGTGGACAAGTAAGTGTCTGCATTATGTTCACCCCTAACATTTAAATTTTCATGCAGAGATGTGTACAATCTAATTAAGGTTTGTTTTTCTATTTGTGAAATGCTAAAATTTTTACAAATTGACCATTTAATATAACTCATTAGCTATATTAAACAAAATTTGAATTTAAGTACCTTAAGTTTGTGAGACCGGCCAGGGTTGTGTCTTAGTCCATTTGGACTTCTACAACAAAGTACCATAAACTGGGGAGCTTGTAAATGACAGAAATTTATTTCTCATCATTCTGGAAACTGGGAAGTCTAAGATCAAGGTGCCAACAGATTCAGTGTCTGGGTGAGGAGCTGTGTTCTAGCTCATAGATAGCACCTTCTTGCTGTGTCCTCACATGGTTTAAGGAGCAAGTGAGCTCTCTGGGGTCTCTTTTATAAGGGCACTAATCCCATTCCCGAAGGCACTAATTCCATTCCCGAGGGCACCACCCTCCTGACCTAATTACCTGCCAAAGCCTTGGGGTTAGGATTTCAACATATGACTGTTAGGGGGACACAAACATTCAGACCATGTCAGGTTGCTAAATAGGTTTTAACAATTATTAAATGAGGCATATTAATAGTTTTTTATTTTTCCCTTTAAAGTAGAAAACACATACCGAGAAATAAAACAAATATAACATTTGAGTTGAGTGGGGTACCAGCTGAGTGAAGAAAATGACTAGAAGGTATTTGACTAAAATGAATTATTTAAACTACTTTTGTTACTGAAAAGACCAAGTCTGGGAAGATGATAGGTTATGCGATAGTACTGATTGGTGTCATCAATTGATTTTTAAAAAGACGTAGCCAGCAAATTGCCAGAAAGATAAGTCATATTCTTAGGGATGTATGGACTGACTACTCAGGGGAAATGCGTTGCCATTTTGAAAATGAATCATTGATATGTGATGTGCTCTAAGCATTTTTATTTTTTATTTTTTTGCTTCTTGACTGCATGACTAACAAAATATAGGTGGTTTTATTTCAAGACTTAGAGTTTTGTGTCAGGAAGTTTATTAGAGTTTTCCAAGAAAACAGAATCAATAGAATATATATATATATATTCTACACACACATGCACACATACACACACACATTGAACATCCCTAATCTAAAATCCTGAAATCCAAAATTCTTCAAAATCAAAAACTTCTTAAATACTGACATGACACCACAAGTGGAAAATTCTACACGTAAGTACTTAACACAAATTTTGCCTTATGCACAAAGTTATTTAAAATATTGTATAAAATTATCCTCAAAGTATGTGTATAAGGTGTATGTAAAACATAAATAAATTTTGTGTTTAGACTTCAGTCCCATCCCCAAGATATTTCATTAGGTATATGCAGATATTCCACAATCCAAAAAACTTTAAAATCTGAAACCCTTCTGTTATACACATGCACATGTACATCCTGGGTTTCCAGCTTGCAGATGGCAAGTCATGGGGCTTCTCAACCTTCATAATCACATGAGCCAATACCATATATATATGTAGGTATATGTAAGTAAGTATAAATATAAATATAGTTATATTTTTATTAATAGATATACATTATTAATACAATATATATTTATATGCATATGTAAATATATAAAATATATACCTATATGTACATTTTTAGAAAGAAATTTATTTTAAGGTATGGGCTCACAACAGTTATGGAGTGAGAAGACCCGTGATGTGCCATCTGTAAGCTGGAGACCCAGGAAAGCTGATGGTATAGTTTGAAGGTCTGAGAGCTGGAAAGCCAATGGTGTAGATTCCAGTCCAAGTCTGAAGACCTCAGAGCCAGGAGTCAAGGGCAGGAGAAGATCAATGCCTAAGAGCAAAGTCAACCTTTCTCAACTTTTTGTGCTATTCAGGCCCTCACTGAATTAGGTGACACCCACCCACCTTGGGGAGGGTGATGTGTCATCTGACAATGCAAGTGCTAATCTGTTGCAGAACCATTCTCATAGATGCTTTCAGAAGTAATGTTTAACCAGCTATGTGGGCATCCCACAGCCTAGACAAGTTGACACACAAACTTAATCATCACAGACAGCAATTCAGTTTACTTCAGTAGGTGATCCTGAACTATTTTAAGTTTGTGTGGCACTCCTGAATTCTTATGTGTGTAAGGGGGCTTTGTGTCATTTTCTTGCTACTTAAAATACTTTCCTGGAAGCAAGAAGTGCTCCCCCATGCCTGTCTCACCTGAGCAATGTAGTTCTGCCCTGACTGACCTGGGCTCTAAAACTTCAAGACTCAACTCTCATGTCTACCACAGAAGGATAAAATGTAATTCCATTTTCTTATAATTTCTAAATCTTTCACATTTTGACATTTCCAAAACCCTGTAAAGTCAATATATGCACTAATTATCTGAAAAGTGGTGATTAAATTGCTGGTGTTTCTTATGATTTATGGTGTCTTAGAAAGCAGGACATAGGGTGGTTTCTGATGATAATGGAAGATCCAGCAGATAATAATCCTGTGTGCTGTTTCTCCTGGGTTCATTCGCATCAGAGAAGTTGCCTACAAATAAGGTTTGTTTTCTCATGGTCATCAGCCCCACATCATCAGGGAGCCCTGTTCTTTGTAGACCTCTCTATGACTTCAGCAACTCATTTCTTCTCACAAGATACAGTAGAGAGGTCATACTCATAGACTTTAAAGCCATTCTATCCAGGATGATCAGTGGAAATCAAAACTGAACTTGAATCAAAATCACTGGAGGGTTAAAGCACAGATTGCTGGTTCCTATCTCCAGAGTTTCTGAAAATGTAAGTTTGGGGCTCAGCCTGAGAAGTTGCATTTCTAGCAAATTCCCAGGTGATGCTGATGCTTCTGGTCCAAAAACCACACTTTCAGAACCACTAGCCTTAGGTCCACAATGCCCTAGCTCAACAGTGTCCTAGGTCAACAATGCCCTAGCTGTCCACAGATGAAGAAATTGGCATGTGATCTGAATTTGGCCTCTGAAACATGAGGGGATGTCTGCTGGGAGACATGTCATACCTCATTTGGGAATGAACAGTGTCCCCTCCCAGTTCCCTGCTCTTTTCCCTCTGGGTAGTGTGTTTCTATATGTGCAACCTAGAAACAACTGAGGCCATCCTGGACCATCCTATAATCTTGGGAAAGTAAGTCCTACCGTTACTCCAGCCTGAGCTCGCCAGAGCAGGGAACTGGAAGTAATTTGGTTCCATGATGACAGGTGGCCCAGATAGTAACCGGCCTGGGGCCTGTACTTTCAGAGAAAATAAATATCTTCATTGTTTTAGCCAGTTTGAGTTAGATACTTCTGGTTTTTATAATCTAAAGTATCCTAATTAATACAGAAATGTCAGGGAATCTGAAAATTATAAAAGGAACAGAAAGAGGTAAGTAGAAAAAAAGTCATCACATGAAATACTAGACAGTGTCAAACAGGAGGAAATACTTAGATCCCTAAGTGGTAAGAAAGCAACCAGGCTAAAGAAGTAGCAAATTAGCAAAACAAACGTTTCTTCAAGTGGCAGGAATAATCCAAATAAAAAACTAGGCTAAAAACACTCTACATTGAATCTTTACACTTTTATAGTAGGATTTATTTTAATGTTTTGAAACCCTGAGACAAAAGCTCTGTCTTTCTCCATCTGCCTTCCCAGACCATCCTGGTAATAAATGACTTAACTCTGCTTATACCTAAATAAAAGAAATTGGACTTTCCCATTTCTCTGCTCATCTGAGAGCTTCGCCTCCTGCTAATGGATAAGACATAGAGGCCTAACTTCTCTCCACAGTGCCAAGGGCTCAGGGTCTGACTGCCTTGAACCGTCCCTGATTATGAAGAGGAACATCAGACTGTCAAACTCACCTAAGTAACTGGGGCACAGCCTTGAGGTTAAAAAAAAAAAAGTTGTCAGAACCAATTTTATAATTCACCAGGAGCCCCTGCCAGACAAATGAAGCAGCAGTGATGAACGGATTCAGATAGATGGTGATGGGAGTCAAGCAACTGGCGTCAGCACCAATTAGATCTGGCACTAGAGAAGTCAGTGCGCGCATGGCCCCGCGCTCCCTTGAAATAAACAAGCTGTCACAGCTACATTGGGACCGAACAATGATATAAACACAGATCTCAGTTGGCTCAGTCAAAGGCTCTGCATAGTCTTCAACTGTGGCTGCATGCCCTTTCCTCTCTAGGTTCAAGACAGCAGCCATATCACTCAGTATTTTGCTGCATAAATCCAAAATGAAAATGAGCAACTTCTCAGCACAATTTAAAATAACCCAAGCTTTTTCGTACCATAGAAGAATACCACTTTTCAAGGTAAAATAGAGACAATAAAACCCAAGAACCAACAGATTGTGTCCTATGGGTTTTCAGGGAGAAAAAAAAAAGGTGCTGGTGTCTTGATTAAGAACTTAACTTATGTGCTAGCTCCCAGGTGGCTGGAGGCCATCCCAGATGTGGGCACGAATTCTTGATATTACTGTATCATCTGCTTTCCTGTGCTTTGCTTATTTTCTACATAAGTCTTGCTGTGTAGTGGGATTTGCTAGAAACACAACTGGCATCTAATTTTGGATACAACTCAAGACTTCTGACCTCCTCAGCATACAATTATCCCTTGAGATAACAGTCGAAACAACTGCCTTGAGAGTTGTCACGTGATAGATTGGCGTGTCCATCAATGTGTGACAGTGCAGTTCTGCGTAGTAAGGATCATAGGATAGAGAAGTAGAATAACAGTTATTATAAACTTTGAAGCAAATTTTAAAAGATATTTTAGCTTAAATTTTCCAGGAAAAATAAAGTTTCAGTTCACCCCACCCTCTATACTGTTAAGGACCAGAATTAAAAAACAAAAAACAAAGAATAATTTTTGTGTCCCAATATGAAAGACTAAGTGTATCTTTTTATTATGTTATGTTTGCAATTTAATTAATCATAATGATTTCTGATTGGTAGGATAAGAAGTGATCATTTTCCTTATATCTCCATGACTCCTTCTTTCCCTTTCGACTTGCCCACAAATATTCAGATGTTTCTTTGTAAAAAGTGAAATAGAATGATCTTGAAGGGAAAAGAATTCTTTNGGCCCAGGCTGGAGTGCAGTGGCACCATCTCTGCTCACTGCAAGCTCCGCCTCCCGGGTTCACGCCATTTCCCAGCCTTTGGCTCCGCAGTAGCTGGGACTACAGGCGCCCGCCACCACACCCAGCTAATTTTTTGTATTTTTAGTAGAGACAGGGTTTCACCGTGTTAGCTAGGATGGTCTCAATCTCCTGACCTCGTGATCGGCCCGCTTCGACCTCCCAAAGTGCTGGGATTACAGGCGTGAGCCACCGCGCCCAGCCAGCTAAACTCTATCATTTAAAGAAGTTACCTGTATTTATCATGTAAAACTCCATCAAAGTGAAAAATAATTTAATATGTTATTGACATATCATTTAAATACTTGCCCACACTAGGAAAATCTCATTTGCTTATTGCTATACAATAATGTACATGTTGGCATCATTTTATATTAAAAAGTCCTAAAGAATACTGACAAGATCTAGGTAAATAAAAAAGACTATTTTATGGAAATAGGGTAGTAAGTAGGTAGATTAACTTGCCAACTGTGATAGACTGGTAAATTGTTCATTGTGAAATTTATCAAAATTAAGAAAGAAAATTACATTATTTCTGCTTTTTGACAGAATTGCAAAGTGAAAGGATGTGTTATATAAATAAGCAATGCTTTAATTTAGGCTTTACTCCTACATTTTTTACCATTAGCCTGAAAACAAACTATAAATACTAAATAAATTCTTATTTCAACGTAGTTGGGAATAAATTATCGTGTATACAAAATAATCTAGAAGGGGGAAAGTTTTAGTATACAAGTTATAAATGTGTTTTCCAAAGGTCATGTTCAAAGTCTGAAAGAATAAGAAGCTGTTGCTAAGACAGCAGTTACAACAAAATAGGAACAAATTGGTTGGGCTAGCAGGTGAATTTATCCAACTCCAATAATGGCATTAACAAAATTAGAGAGCTACTTTCCAAATGGAGCTAATCATTAAGATGGGAAACTAAGAAGAATGATCCTTCGTTAATAACGTTGTTCAAAGTTGAGGTTCAACTGATTTTACTCTTAGAATTAGTCCCACACAGCATAGGACTGTCTTTATTTCCTCGGAGGCAAATAAAACCAGTTGAAAAAATCTATAATTCAATTAATGGCATGGATGATGATGGCAACCATTACTAAGAATAATGTCTGACTGAGTTTCCTGACTGTTTATACATTGATAAATCCTTAAGCTTATAAATTGCTAAATCTTTAAGAAATTTAAGTTTCTAACTATATAAGTTACATTTTTCCTCTACACATTTAAATTTATTTTTTAGTTTCCTGAGTAAAACAGCCTGCCTTTCCAGAAGTAGAAAGTTTACACAGTGAGTTGGAATCCTAAAAATTAGAGAAATATATTTGATAACTTGTATCTGATTGATACATGTTTTGCAAACTTCCTAATTTGAAGGATACTTCATCCTTATTACCTTAAAATCTCATTCGAACTTTATCATGCACTTAGACTGTCACCTTAAGTTTTAAAAAACAGATTATTGCATGTATGTGAGGGGTTGAGTGCCAAAGCACATTTCTGGTCCAAATAAACTTTTAAAAGTTTTCACAACTGCATGTGTAATCACAGTCACACATGCATCAGATTTTGCATGACATAATAGTAAAAGGAATAGCCAAAGAAATTAAAACAGAACTTCCATATTCAATCGGGTCCCTTGCAGGCCTTGAAAGAGGTGTAATTCATTGCACATAGGGATATTTCTCAAAAGTTTCTTTCCTTTTCTTCTTAACTTCCCTTCTCTTCTCCTCTACTTTGGGCTGCTTCAGAATTTCTCATACACCAAACCTACAAAACTCTCTCAGTAAACATGCATAACTTTTCTGCAGACCACCTTCCTTTCTCTCTGTTCTCTCTCTCCAGGTTCTAAATCACAGTGAGTCCTCAGATTGGTCTGACAAAGACAGAAGTCTTCTTAGGGAGAAGTCAAAGAGAAGAAATTGGTCAAAGAGAGATTTTCTTTATTGCTTTCTTTTCTTTCAGGCAAGTAGAATGGTTTTAGGACAGGAAGAGGAAAAAGACTTGAACAAATTCAAAATTAGTAAATTCTGTCTTTATTATGCAAACTTTGATGAGTAAAGTGAAAGGCCATGTATCTTTTTTTCATAGTGATAAATTATTTTGTTAAAAATATTTATTTATTTTACTAATGCCTCACATGCTGTCTCCTTTTCAAATGTCACTAACAAAGAAAAAGAAGAAAGGACAAAGGAAGGGAGGAAAAGAGAAGACAGGAAACCCTGAAGAAATAGATGCTAGTAAAACTTCATTTCCATAGATTACTGGAAGGTGAATGGTTCCTATACTTAACGTGACTAGTATTTGCATCTTCTATTCATTTAACAACTATGTCTTGAGTGCCTTCTATGAGCCAGGCACTAAAAAGGTAGCCTGCTTCCTCAAATCCAAATGCTAAACACATTTTTTTTTCAAGTATTCCAAATGAAAGCATGAAAAAGAAGAAAAGATGCCATATTCTAAATGATCTATGGGCTATAATTGTTTGTCCTAATATAATTACACTGCACCCTGGCTTCATCTTAGTCTATGAAATTTGATTTGAAAGTTTATGGAAAGTGCATATCTCAACAGCACCATCAATCATTTTTCGAAGTTGAAATAAACGGTCACAATCAATAGCTTAGCCAAAGATGCTGCTTATGGTATACAGACGCACCATCAGAATTACTAACCAGAATAGTTTTGGGACTATCTTATTGGCATGTTGCAAGAATCACTCTTATATACTGAGTTGTCCCCCAGCAGCATCTCTTGCCTGAGCAAAATTTGATTTTCATAATAGTCTAAGGAAAGGGTCTTCATTAAGGGTGATTTTTCACCAGCCACGGAAAACAAAAGTAAGAACTTCTGATAAAAAATGTTTACCCATGCAAAGCAGGCGAAGAACATTTACCAATGAAGTTAGCACAGCACAGAAAATTTTGCATCTGCCAGTCAGTCAGGCACACAACTCCTTATTCAGACACTGTGAAAAATCACAACAATGTCCTATGTATTTGAATATATTCAGTCCATCTTTTGCAATGTATAAGATGAGCTTGGAAGGATGTAGAATTTACTTACATTACATATGAAGCCTTTTCCTTGGGTGCCCAATTCAGTGCCTAGTTCTTAGTAGGTGCTCAATATGTGGTGGTTTCGGTGGCAGGAATAGTGGTAAGGCAGCAGGTAATGGCTTAAAGTATGATAGAAGATTTTAAATATCATATATTTAATGCACATTTAACATAGTATACATTTAAAGTTTATTAAAATAAGTTGAATTTTCACCCCCTTGCATCAGGTAGTATTGATTAGTAAATTACCTGTAAATCCTAGAAATCTCACAATATTCAGGGACTTCAGGGTAATGAACCTCATGCTTCTCTGTACTCTTTACTATAGTATTTATAAACAGCTATGTGAGAGCAAGAAAAACATTAATTCCAATTGTATCATTGGTGGTTACAATTAATTACTTGCCTTGGACTCTGCTAATGACCAGTAGTTGATGATTTAAAGAGATCCATGCCACAAAAGGCCACTTGGCTTAACTCGCCAAAGTCATCTGTATACTCCCATGGAAGGAATCCAGTCTTTTTCAATAATCCTTATTGATTGTAAATGATATCAGAGGATAACCTGGTTTTGGTAAACTCCCCTTAAAAGTCCCTCATTTGATCGCATGCTCTTGCGGTCACCGTCTTAGCACCATACTGGTTATTTGCAACATGGATTGCCAGATACCATTGCTTTTTCTTAAAGTAGATTTTCATTCACCTTGATTGAGTCTTAGGAGTTTGTGGAGAGGGACCATGACTGAACCATTAACCTTGTGCTTCCACACCTTGAAGCCAGTAACGAGGCTAACCCAGAGGTACTGCCTGTCCCCTGAGACAGGTTAGCAGAGACTGGCCAGGTACAGCACTTCCTCATTAACAAGGGGAGTCAGGACTGGGGGCTGAAGCAAGGAGAGCAAACACCATGGAAGCATCCTGAGACAATGTAAGTGCTGGTTCCGATTCTACTATCTTGTTATGTCATCTTGAATCAACCACCTACCCATTCTGTGCCTCAGTTTACTCATTTTAACAATAAAGGGAAAAGGTGTCTCTAAAGTCTATTGAAGCCAAAGAAATCCAAAATTCTATTTGTCATTTAAGTGGCCATTTTTCCCTTTTTTTTTCCCACTGTCTACAAACACACTTAGTTGAAGACTTGGGCAACAACAAGAATACATTTGGCTATTATCACATTTTCAAGACTAATGAGTCTCTTTGTCAATGACAAACAAATGGCCTATTATGCCAGCTGATAATTGCAATATATTACCTTCTCACATTAAGTTAGTCACAAATAGTACTTTAAAATTCAATGCAGAAAAAAAAAGTGTTGAGTCCCAGTTTCGGCTAAAGTAGACACAATCCCCACCCTCAATGTACCTTTGAGTCCTGTTGGAGAGGCAGCTATTAGACAGATAATCACAGGAATAAATACTATAGGTGAGAATCTGCCTGTGAGGGAGAAGTTCAGGGTGATACACAAGTATGTCCCAAAGGAACCCAATCTCATCCAAAGATTAATGTGTGAATAAACTTGTCTGTGCAAAGCTTAATATCAAATTTTGTGGTGATATTATTGTTGTCTAAGAAGTTGTTACATATTATTAACTGAATAAGATTCTGTGTTTCCCCAATAAAGAATTCTACATGTGTATAGAAAAATTTATCATTCAGGATGGGGTAAATATGGCAGTATAATTTTAGACTCTCTTTATAGTCGAGGATGGTCCATTTTCAATAGTTGATGCCACTAGACCAAAGTAGAATGAATCCCCAATAGGGAAAATCACAGCCCTTGTTTCTCAAGGCTTAATCATCACAATACCTTCATAAATTTTGCCATAGCCATCAATCTGTTCTATAAATCACTAACACTTTTCCTCAAATTGACTTAAAAAATTCTTACTTACCTTTACCCTAAACAAAGATATCCATAAATTAGTACAAAAGTTTTTAACATACTAGTTATATTGTTTGATTAACTTTTAAAAATGAATGCATATCTCTTCAAATAAAACTTGGTTATCAGTATATTTAACATCATTTTGGGCCGGGCGCGGTGGCTCAAGCCTGTAATCCCAGCACTTTGGGAGGCCGAGACGGGTGGATCATGAGGTCAGAAGATTGAGACCATCTTGGCTAACCCGGTGAAACCCCGTCTCTACTGAAAAAAATACAAAAAACTAGCCGGGCGAGGTGGCGGGCGCCTGTAGTCCCAGCTACTCGGGAGGCTGAGGCAGGAGAATGGCCTAAACTCGGGAGGCAGAGCTTGCAGTGAGCTGAGATCCGGCCACTGCACTCCAACCTGTGTGACAGAGCGAGACTCTGTCTCAAAAAAAAAACAAAACCATCATTTTGGGTACCAAACTTTGGAAAACACTGACCTCAACTCATGGCCCCATACGTACACACAAACACAAACCATAACCCTGGGAAAATTCTTCAGTTAGTGGGAATGATGCAGAAGCCCAGTTGCAACTCACTATCTGTGCCTTTCAGCAAAGTTTTTATAAATTTTCCTCATGAAGCCACCTGTGATTTCCAGTGGTTTTTAATTTACTTAATACGTAATTATGAAGGAACAATTGTGTAGTCTTATTTCTGAATGCAATGACACCTGATCCCTCAACATACAGAAATTTGGAGCCATTTTGATTTGACATGATGACTAAGAGCATTTTGTACCTCCAGTCTAAGAATATTCACACCTAATATAATTTTGCAATAACATGTTAGGATATATAGTTTCTCAGAAAGGTAAGTTAAAGTATTTGCAGTGGTAGTGAGAACCATTGGTAATTCTGAGAGCAGAGATGTCATTTATAGTAGTTAATACCCGTGAGATGTTAACTACTATGTAAGAAGAAAGTGTTTAAAGGCAAAAAATTATATATTTTTTTACCTCTGTGCATATAGTAGCTTCACTCTGTGGTATTCAAAAATAATAATGCATGTTAAATAAAATAATTACTTGACAACAAAAAAATCAATTATATTTTGGCTTTTATTGGATTTAGATTCCTGTGTTAATACATTGACAGAGATTAGGGTGTGTAGAACAAGAGTTTATCTGTGGCTGGAGACTCAAAGTTTCCTATAGTTCTCTTGACAAGCATACAAACTATTCCATAAAAAGGAGAATTAAAGCAAGCAGTGTGCTTCACAGACAGCAAGATATAGCTGACTTGGCTGATAACATTTGGCTGCAACAATCTCCTCTGCATCAACCAACGGGAAATGCCAACATCAATTAGGATGAACTGGACTATACCATCATGTCTGAATTACATGCTATAAGTTCTTCCTGTTCGTTTTTCATCTGAAATTATTTAAAAATCTAAAATTGTGGCAAAGATATTTGAGGCCACTGTATTAATTTTCTTATCATGTTATGATTTTCTATTTGTTGCCCACGTAATATACACACTAGGAATTCTAGTCATGACTGAGCTCTGTTCAACTTTATTTTT
>NW_016815630.1:0-258 GCF_001698545.2 Rhinopithecus bieti | reverse complement strand
ACTGCTCCTGGCGCAGGGCTAGCTCCCGGCCATCAAGGCTCTGGTGCAGCCTCCGGCTGGCGGCCTGACCCTCCTCACATTGCCGCCGCACCTCCTGCACCCGCAGGTCGCACTCACTCTGGACGCCTTGCAGCTTCTGCTCAAACCCATCCAGCAGGCTCCCCCAGAGTCGGTGCAGCCGTCGGTCCACATACTCCTCCAGCAGGGCCAGGGAGGTGAGCCGAGATGGTGGGGCTTCCCGCACCCGCTGCAGGTAGG
>NW_016815629.1:0-839 GCF_001698545.2 Rhinopithecus bieti | reverse complement strand
AGTGAATTCATCTCACAGATTTACACTGTTCTTTTGATTGAGAATTTTGCTTACACTGTTTTTGAGGAATCTACAAAGGGATACTTGGGAGTGCATTGGTGCCTATAGTGAAAAATGAAATATCCACAGATAAAAACTACAAAGAATCTGTCTGAGAAACTGCTTTGTGTGAATTCACGTCACAGGGTTAAACCATTGTTTTCATTGAGCTGTTTGATAGCACTGTTTTCATGGAATCCACGAAAGGATATTTGGGAGCTCATTGAGGCCTACAATGAAAAAGGATATATCCTCAGATGAAAGCTAGAAGTAAACTTTCCGAGAAACTGCTTTGTGACATGTGAATTCACCTCACAGAGTTACACTGTTCTTTTCATTGAGCTGTTTGCTAACACTCTTTTGTTGGAAGCTGCATTGTGATATTTTGGAGTCCATTGAAGATAATGATGACAAAGGAAATATACACAGAGAAAAACTAGAATGATCCTTTCTGATAAATTTCTTTGTGATTAGTGAATACTTTTCATGGAACAGTTGTGTAGCACTGTCTTTGGGCAATCTGAGAAGGGATATATTGGATTGCATTGAAGCCTATGGTGACAAAGGAAATATCCTCAGATGAAAACTAGAAAGAAGGTTTCTGAGAAACTGCTTTGTGATGAGTGAATTCATCTCACAGAGTTACACTATTCTTTTCAATGAGCAGTTTTCTAACACTGTTTTCATGGAATCTGCAAAAGTATATTTGGGAGCACAATCAGGCCTGTAGTGAAAAGGAAATATCCTCAGATACAAACTGGAAAGAAGCTTTCTGAGAAACCGCTTTGTAATATGTGAAT
>NW_016815628.1:0-841 GCF_001698545.2 Rhinopithecus bieti | reverse complement strand
TTTTTTTTTTTTTTTTTTTTTTGTAGAGATGAGGTCTCACGTTGTTGCTCAAGCTGCTCTTGAACTCTTGGGCTCAAGCAATCCTCCCACCCTGGCCACTCAAAGTGTTGGGATTACAGGAGTTAGCCACTGCACCTAGCCTTTATTGAACTCCTGGCCTCAAGTGATCTTCCAGCTTCAGTCTCCCAAAATGCTGAGATTATAGGTGTGAGCCACTGTGCCCAACTCTTCCCATATATTTGAAGAAGGGTTTTTTGCTTTTTTTTTTTTGAGATGGAGTCTCGCTCTATTGCCCAGCTGGAGTGTAGTGGCGTGGTCTTGGCTCACTGCAACCTCTTCCTCCTGGGTTCAGGCAATTCTCCTGCCTCAACCTCCCAAGTAGCTGGGATTACAGGTGTGCACCAGTATGCATGGCTAATTTTTGTATTTTTAGTAGAGAAGAGGTTTCACCATGTTGGCCAGGCTGGTCTCAAACTCCTGACTTCAAGTGATCTGCCCGTCTTGGCCTTCTAAAGTGCTGGGATTACAGGTGTGAGCTGTGGCGCCCGGCCTGAAGAGGAGTTTTAAAAACGATTCAAGTTCATGTACAGAACATTATCATTACATTTGGTTCTTTCCACACTTCTTTAAGGTAAAATGGTGGGCCAGGGGGAGTTTTACTTCCTTTTTTTTTTTATTTTTTTTTGAGACGGAGTCTCTCTCTGTTTCCCAAGCTGGAGTGCGGTGGCGCGATCTCGGCTCACTGCAACCTCTGTCTCCCTGGTTCAAGCAATTCTCCTGCCTCAGCTTCTGAGTAGCTGGGACAGGCACGTGCCACCAAGCCCAGCTAATTTTTTTCTTT
>NW_016815627.1:0-1042 GCF_001698545.2 Rhinopithecus bieti | reverse complement strand
TTTATAAGTAGGATCTCTTAATTGTAAACCAAGAATTTTCCATGAGAAATGACAACTTCTTATAAATGGGTGATACTAGTGGGCATTTATAACACAATGTTATGATTTTGTTTCCAGGAAATAAATACTTTTGCATTCAAAGACATGTTTTTTTTTTTCTTTCTTGAACTAGTATATGTATAGAACACTGTTTATATACTTATCTTGATGAGTAAATCAAAAGATTTTAAACCCAACCATATGCAACTTTATTCTATTATAGGATATGTATATATATCTCAATCATTCTAATTTTTTTTTAATGATAGAACTAGGGTCTTGCTATGTTGCCCAAGGATGGTCTCGAACTCCTGGGCTCAAGCAATCTGCCTACCTTGGACTCCCGAAGTGCTGAAATTGCAGACGTAAGCCACTGCACCTGGCCAGATATTTTAAGTTACTTAAAATTATAGAAATGCATGTAAGAACAATCATACATTTACACAGATACCATATGATTTTGCAACTGTCTTTAAAATAGAATTTGAGCAGTATATGTTTTGTAATGACTGTATATAAGAGTAATTAATTTTAAAATCTTGATGAATATTTAAATAATGGTAAAAGAAAAAATACCTTAAATGCTAATTTTTTTCATAGTTTTGGTACACAAAACTATATAAAATGATATATACAGTGTAGTTCTTCATTGCTTAGCAATAAAAAATCTGTATCTTTTGGACAGAAATATGTCTTACAAAATACTGCATGTGTAATATAATTAATTGCATATCTATGTACACAAACACAGACATACACACGGCCATATATACTTTATTCTTTTAATTTTTTCCATGTACTCATGACATACAGACATGTTGGAGGAAGTTATTCTAACATTTTCACAATATTTTCCTTAAATAAATTTAGAAAAAAAAGAAAATATTTAAATAGAAGAGTAAGTATTCACTTAATTGTTTAATAAGGAAATATTCCAATATCACCTAAAACCTACTTTCCCAGCACACTTCATTTTTTAACTCCAGGATGATAGGTTTATTCA
>NW_016815626.1:0-1044 GCF_001698545.2 Rhinopithecus bieti | reverse complement strand
TCTATAAACCTTGTAACTTTTATAATTTTGCATTAAGGAGTGAGTTAATGCTCCAAGAAAATCTAGTTAAACTGACAAAGCAACCTAGATGCTGGTTTTGCTTTAAGTGTGCCTTTGATATTAATGGTTAATTCCTAGAGAAACTGAACTACTTTTCTCTTAATATCAGCCCTTACAATCTCACGTGCCCACCTCTTCCACAATAGTCCTTGGGCCTTGAGGAATTGAATAGTTTTAATTTCTGGCCCTGCATCTCATGAACGCAGTTTACTTTGATTAGCATCTTCTACTGGGCCTGAAGATAAGGCTATAATTGCTGTCAGTGTTTAAGATATAGCATGACTTGGTGTCCTTTTTAGGCCCAGGAGTCAAAGCCCTAAAACTCAATGGCACAAGGACTTTAAAAGCACATACAGAAAGCTACACAGATGTAATAACCTTAAGTAAGAAAATTTTTATTTTTTTTTTCTAAGCAATCCCAAAGCTTATAATAATGACATAGGAATTATTTCAATAAAATGTAAAATCGCTTAGGCCAGTTACCAACAAGCAAAATAAAAGACCATCTGCAGTGTACAGAATATTATGTTGGAAGAAAACATTTTTTTAGACCTTTAAGAAAAAATTTTTGGCCTGGCATGGGGGCTCATGCCTGTAATCCTAGCACTTTGGGAGGCTGAAACAGGTGGATCACTTGAGGTCAGGAGTTCGAGACCAGCCCGGCCAACACAGTGAAACCCTGTCTCTACTAAAAATACAAAAATTAGCTGGGCTTGGTGGCAGGAGAATTGCTTGAACCTGGAAGGGGAAGGTTGCAGTGAGCCAAGATTGTGCCACTGCACTCCAGCCTGGGTGACAGAGTGAGACCCCCACCTCAAAACAAAACAAAACAAAACAAAACAACAACAAAAAAACATTTTAGCATCAGGCCACAATAGACAGAACACAAGAGGAAAAAAAAAAACTTATATGAGCTGAAAATGATTTGAAAGAGACAGTTATTATTTTGCACCTTTTAAAAGGGGAGAGAGTAAGCCGAAAATG
>NW_016815625.1:0-2399 GCF_001698545.2 Rhinopithecus bieti | reverse complement strand
TTCTTCATTGTATTTTATTTATTATTATTTTATTATTATTATTATTATTATTATTATTGTTTTTAGACAGAGTCTTGTTCTGTCACCCAGGCTGGAGTGCAATGGCACGATCCTGGCTCACTGCAACCTCCACCTCCCGGGTTCAAGCAATTCTCCTGCCTCAGCCTCCTGACTACCTGAGATTACAGGCGCCCGCCACCATGTCCAGCTAATTTTTTGTATTTTTAGTAGAGCCAGGGTTTCACCATGTTGGCCATACTAGTCTTGAACTCCTGACCTCAGGTGATCCACCCACCTCAGCCTCCCAAAGTGCTGGGATTACAAGCATGAGCCACCGTGCCTGGCCCATTGTATTTTAGAAATTTATGTTTCAGCTTAGAAGGTTGCATTGAATTTACTTGTATAATGCTCAGTTATCTCTAAAAATGTTTTAAACTTCAGGAAAACAACTACTATTTATCCATACTGTCAAGGATCCAAGGCCAAAAAGTCAAAGACTATATTCAAGAAAAGCCCTGTCATGATCAAAACTTTTCCCTCCTCAGGAGACCTCTGAGCAAGGACTGTTTAACAACACTGTATTTTAACACTGATCCTTCAGCTCAGCACCACTGACAGCTTCAAGGAGAATTCAAATTGACGAATCACTTATCTCTGAAAGTGTTGTCTTCAGAGCCCTTTCCACATGCTTTCCTTAAGGACTTCTGAAGGTAATCTGGACATGAGAACCTTCCATCTATAATCTGAAAGTGGCCTGAGTGGTTTGGTTCTGTGCTATAACATCTATCACTGGGACTGTCTTCTCCTAGCCAAGGCCACGAGCTAGATCCCAAAAGTGGGAAATTAATTTTAGCCAGTGAAGGGACTAGTGTTCTACCATGTGCTGAAAGCAACAAAAGACAAAACCTAACTCTGAGAATTCAAGCAAAATATTGTAGAAATAATTATGCATTTCTTATCAGTGAACCTTAGTTTTCCAAGACTCTATATTAGTCTATGGTTAACTCTCCAATGTCTGGAAGGAGAGTTTCAGCTCTAAAGAGGTTCTCTTAGAATCATACATTTTTGGATCACAGATATCCCCCCAAAAATTCTAGTTTATGTTCACTACTAGATATTTGTCCCCAAGACTATTACAGACACTATATCATATAGAACTGTCTTCCCAAAGGGTTAAAATGATAAACTCATTTTAATCCAGGCGCGGTGGCTCATGCCTGTAATCCCAACACTTGGGGAGGCCAAGTCAGGCGGATCACGAGATCAGGAGATTGAGACCATCCTGGCCAACATGGTGAAACCCCATCTCTATAAAAATTAGCTGGGCGTGGTGGCATGTGCCTGTAGTCCCAGCTACTCAGAAGGCTGAGGCAGGAGAATCGCTTGAACTGGGGAGGCAGAGGTTGCAGTGAGCTGAGATTGCGCCACTGCACTCCAGCCTGGAAACAGAGTGAGACTGTCTAAAAAAAAAAAAAGATAAACTGATTTTTGAAAATAAATGTTTTCCTGGCTGGGTATGGTGGCTCACACCTGTAATCTTGACACTTCAGGAGCCCCAAGTGGGCAGATCACTTGAGCCTGGGCAACTTGGTAAAAACCTCATCTCTACAAAAAATACAAAAATCAGCCAGGCATGATGGTGTGCATCTGTAGTCCCAGCAACTCAGGAGACTGAGGTGGGAGGATCACTTCAGCCCAGGAGGTAGAGGTTGCAGGGAACTGAGATTGTACTACTGCACTCCAGCCTGGGCAACAGAGTGAGACCCTGTTTCACAAATAATATAAAATAAACAAATAAATAATTTTTCCCCTTAAGTTACAAGAGAGAGATTTTGAAGGCTAGATCAGAGTATAAGCATTTGGAAAACCTAAATTAAGGTATTTTGAGCCCTAAAGGAAAAATGCCAATGCCAATGGGAGCAATGTTCAATTTCAAGAAAGAGAACTTTAATTAACACGTTTTTCAAACTGTTTACTCTCTTAGCTCTTTCAAGTCCTTCGTTTTAGAGAATATGTTTTCCCTCTTTCACTTATATTGGAAAAAAAAATGAAACCTAAATTTAATCATTCTGATTGCCTATTTGCCTTATTTTTTTGTTTTGTTTTGTTTTGTTTTGTTTTTGGTGATGAAATTTCACTCGTTGCCCAAGCTAGAGTGCAATGGCACCATCTTGGCTCACTGCAAACTCCACCTCCCAGGTTCAAGCGATTCTCCTACCTCAGCCTCCTGAGTAGCTGGGATTACAGGTGTCTGCCACCATGCCCAGCTAATTTTGTATTTTTAGTAGAGATGGGGGTTTTGTCATGTTGGCCAGGCTGGTCTCGAACTCCTGACCTCATGATCTGCCTGCCTCAGCCTCCCAAAGTGCTGGGATTACAGGCGTGAGCCACCGTTCCGG
>NW_016815624.1:0-806 GCF_001698545.2 Rhinopithecus bieti | reverse complement strand
TACCTAGGGAAAGACCCTCAAAAACCCTCACACAAATCCTTACCCTCGGTCCCTGTCAAGAGCCCCACCCGAAGCCCTGGAGCCAGAACCCCACACACCCACCTTTCCCGCGCTGCCTGGGAGATGCTGCCGGCTCCAAAACTCTCTGTGAACCCTGAGGGAAGAGGAAGAGAATGAGAGAGACTCGGAAAGTCACGGAAGCCATCTCTGCCTCCCCACCTTCAGCATGGCACCCAGCACGAGCAGGGCACCTCGAGGCTCAGGGGATGAAGTGTCAAAAAAAACGACAACGATCAGGGAGACTGCCGCACACAGTGCCACATGCAAACAGCGTCCCAGGCCCGGACAAGCCCCACACTGGGGGAAGCCAGCAAACACCTCATTTTCCACCCAGAAGCCCTGACCACAAGGGTGGTGTAAAGCCCGAGGCAAAAACAGCCCAAAGAAAACAAAAACGCCCAGAGAAGCCACATGAGAAGGCCGCTGCTGATGACAGACGTGCAGGACAGGAAAGGGCGTGCTGCCACCCGAGGAAGGCGAGACCTCCATGCCGTCACTGCCCCACAGCAGCCGCTGCAGCACACACGCTGGCCCCATCGCCTGAGCTCCCGCTCCAGAACTCACAGTGCTGCCTGGGGGTGTGGGAGGCCTGTGCTCCCCTGGAAATCCATTTATAGGCAGCATCCTGCCCCGTCGGGGCTCAGGCTCCCAGAAGCTGAAGTCAAGCCCCTTTTGTGTCAGTGGCAGGTCCCCCACTATCCCGGAGGAAGGCGTGGGGTCCATCGGGGCGGAGGGGAGGGAAAGCA
>NW_016815623.1:6848-12424 GCF_001698545.2 Rhinopithecus bieti | reverse complement strand
AAAAGAAAAAGAAAAGAATAATTCCATAACATTGTATGTATAAAAGAAGAAATATGTGCCATGAATGTATGCTGTTTAGAGAATCTGAAGTAGTTAAGTGAATTCAATAATAAAAAACTTGAATAAAATAAAAAAAAAAGAAAAGAAAGATACACACACTTCTATACAAACGTAAAGGTTATTCCTTAAATATTTTTAGGTACTCACAACACATCTTCCCTGAAGGCTCCAGTTGGAACTTTACCTCTTACCAGAACTTTCCGTTTACCTCTCACCAGAGGCAGAGATTTCATTGTGAGAAATCTAGTGGCAATCTTACAGACCACTCTACATATATAGCCCCAGATAATACAACGCAGAACAATCCTCAATGGTAACACAAGCATAACCCTTATATCGTCACTCAAACTGATTTACTCCTAAGGACTTTGCTCTGCACATTTTCATTCCCCCATGCCCTTTTTTTTTGTTTATATTACTTAAATTCTGTTGGGAAGAAAGGCTTTGATATTGGATTGCAGAGTCCACATAAAACATCTAGGCATTTGTCAACTCTCAAGGCAGGTAGAGTAATTGAAGTCCATTTATAAAGTTTTTCATAACTCACGAGTAAGAATATAAACTGACAAGTTCAACAAAAAAGGAAAGGAAATTCTTAGGAAATTACATTCACTATGAATGTCCCTATGTTTCTAGAGACATTTCTATGAAACAGAAAGCTTTGGCTTAGTGTCAGTTCATACTATAGCAATAAAACAAATCACCAATTTTCCTCGATTGTTACAGTCTTACTCTTAGTTTTAGAAAAACAACTGCTCTACTTTATACCTTGCATCTCACTATCTCTTTCAACAGAATTAATGTACGTGAAATCCTATGTGATTTGTACCAAATTTTATGAAATAACTGGTATTTTGGCAGAATTAAACCCAGCAATACAGAGTAAAACACCATGTTCAAATGGGGTTTGCCCCAGACACAAACAATTTAACAATAGAAAAGCAATAATCAATGCAGCTGGGTGCAGTGGCTCATGCCTATAATCCTAGCACTTTGGGAGGCCGAAGCAGGCAAATCACCTGAGGTTGAGAGTTCAACACCAGTCTGGCTAACATGGTGAAACCCTGTCTCTACTAAAAACACAAAAAATGAGCCAGGTGTGGTGGTGGGCACCTATACTCCCAGCTACTCAGGAAGCTGAGGCAGGAGAATCGCTTGAAATCGGGAGGCAGAGGTTGCAGTGAGCCAGGATGGCGCCACTGCACCCCAGCCTGGGCGACAGAGTGAGACTCCGTTTCAAAAAAAAAGAAAAAGAATCAACGCAAATTCACTATATTAACAAAAAAAAGGAGAAATACAGTATGATCCTCTCAATAAATGCAGAAAAGGCATTTAATAAAAAAATCTAAATCCATTCATGTTAATTACTCTCAGCAAACTAGAGAGAGAATGGAACTTCTTCAATTGAGGTATAAAAAATCATACTTAATGGTGAAAAACTGAACACTTTTCCCCTAAAATCAGAAATAACGATGCCTTCTCTCACTACTCTTACTCAACATTTTGTTAGCAGGCCTAGCCAGTGCAGTAATGTAAGAAAAGGAAATAAAAGGCATACCAATTGGAAAAGGTGAGGTAAATATGCCTGTATTAGTAGACATGACATGCTCATGAACATAGGCTATCCTAAGGAACCTAGAAAAAAGCTACTAGAAATAACAAATGATTTAGGAAGGTAGTAGGATACAAAAACAATACCTAAAATCAATTCTACTTCTGTATTCTAGAAACAATTAGAAATTCAAATCTTAACATACTACCATTTATAATATCATCAAAAAATGTTAAATAATTAGGGACAATTTTTTTAAAGTATGCAACGCCTTATACTGAAAATAATAAAATATTGCTGAGACAAAATAAAGACCTAAAAAATGAAGATATAACCTATATTCATGTCAGAAGACTCAATATTGGTTAGACATCAATTTTCACCAAATTGGTCTATAGATTTTTCATAATATCAATCAAAATCCCAGCAGGCTTTATTGTAGAAACTGACAAGCTGATTCTAGAATTTATAAGGAAAAGTAAAAGACCTAAAACACCCAAAGCTATTTTGAAAAATAAGAACAAAGTACCCATATTATCTGATTTTAAGACTTAATAATGCTACAGTAGTGAAAACAAAGTGGTATTGCCATAAAAATAGACACGCAGATCAATGAAACAGAATAAAGACTCCAGAAAAACACCCATCTGTATATGGTCAATCTGTGTTTGAGAACAAATGGTTCTGGAACTACTGGATATCCAAATGGGGAAAAGTGAATCTTAAACTTTACTTCACTATTCACAAAAATTAATTTGAAATAGGTTATAAACCTAAACATAAAAACAAAACTATAAAACTTCTAGAAAAAAATACATTTATCTGGCCAGGATTTGTAGATACAATACATAAAGAACTCTTATAACTTTATAGAAAGAAGACCAATAACACAATTAAAATGGAAAAAATATTTGAACAGAAATTTCACAAAATGATTACATAGAATGCCAAAAAGCATATGTAAAGATGCTCCCATCTTTAGTCATAAAGAAAATACAGTGAAAACCACAATAAGATACCCCACTCAAATGGCTAAGATGTAAAAGACAGAGAATATCAAGTGTTAGCAAGGATGTAGAGCAATTAGAACTCTCAGACATTGCTGGTAGAAATGTAAAACAATATAGCCACTTGGATAAACTATTTGACCGTTTCTTAGAAAGGTCAACATACATTTACCATGTGACTCAGGAATTCCTCTCCCAAGTATCCTTTAAAAGAAAACATATGTACATTCTCACTTATTAAAAAATAGAATGAATAAGATCCACACTTTAATAGCACAATAGGGTGACTATAGTCAATAATAACTTAATTGTATATTTTAAAGTAACTTAAAGAATGTAACTGGGTTGTTTGAAACTCAAAGGAAAAATGCTTGAGGGGCTGGATACTCCCTTCTCTGTGATATGCTTATTTCATACTGCAGGACTGTATCAAAACATCTCACATACCCCATAAATATATACACCTACTATGTACCCACAAAATTCCAAAAAATAATTTCTAAAATTTATAAAACACTGAAAACAAAACTTTTCTAAAAGTACACATAGGTTTATAGCAGTGTTAATAATAATAAAAATAGTCAAATGCTGAAAACAGCCCAAATTCAGTTGCAAAACAAACAAACAAACAAACAAAACTACTGTTCCATGCCACAACATAGAGGAATCTCTAAAACATTACATTGAGTGGTGAGCTGGTGGGGGGAGGGGGAACCTAACACAAAAGAGTGCCTACTTCATAATCCCATTCATATGAAACTGTAGGAAAGACAAATATGATATATAGTGATAGAAAGCAGAGCAGTGGTTGCCTAGGACTGGGACTGGGAGATGGTGGTTATGGGAAGGAGAACAGGGGGACCATTTGGGTGGACAGAAATTTTCTATATTTTGATTGTGTATACATTTTTCAAAACTCATGGAACAGAGACAGGCAGAGCCAGATGGTGGAATAGAACCCTCCAGCGATTGTCCCCCAATAGAAACACCAAATTGAACAACTATCCATGCAAGAAATCACCTTCATAAGAGCCAAAAATCAAGTGAGCAATCACCATGTCTGATTTTAACACTGTATCAAGGAAAGGGTCACGAATCAAGAAACAGAGGCCAAAAAAAGGGAAAGGGGCACTGAAATTGTAAGAAAGACAGTCTTGCATGGCCCCTCACCCCAACAGTAGCCTGCAGAGAGGGAATCTGTGTACCTGGAGAAGGGAGGGAGCATTTAAACTAGCCTCTGCCAGAGGGGAATCCTCTGCCCCAGGGTAGGAACCTGAGTGCCAGCCAGCTCCACCACCAGCTGATTAAAGAGCCCTGGAGTCCTGAATAAATATGAAAGGAAGTCAAGCCACAAGGACTGCAGTCCATGGGCAAGTCTGGGTGCTGCACTGGGCTGGGAGCCAGTGGAATTGGAGTGCACACAATCCATCAAGACAGTAGTGGTAGCCAAGGGAGGGCTTGTGTTGCTCTTCCCCCAACTCTAGGCAGTGCAGCTGGGGGAGAGACTCCTTCCACTTGAGGAGAGGAGAGGGAAGAGTAAAGAGGACTTCATCTTGCAACCTGGGTACCAGCTCAGCCACAGTTAAAGAAGAGAAAGAAGAAGTAGGAAGAAGAAAGAAGAAGAAGAAGAACCACCACCAGCACCAGAACCACCAAGCAGATTTCTGAATTGGCCCAATTCCAGGCCCTAGCTCCTGGACATCATTTCCAGATCCTCCCTGGGCCAAAGGGAACCTGCTGCCCAAACAGAAGGGCCCAGTCCTGGAAGGATTCACCACCTGCTAACTAAAGACCCCTGGGGGCTTGAATAAATATCAGTGGTAGCTGGGCAGTAGTCACCATGGGCCTTGAGCAAGACCCAGTATTGTGCTGGCTTCAGATGTGACCCAGGATAGTCCTGGCTGTACTGACTTTAGGAGTATGTGTCACCCCTCCCCCAACTCCAGACAACCCAGCACAGAGAGAGACTCCTGTCTTGGAGAAAGTGAAGAAAAAGAATGAGAAACTGCCTCATAAGGGAATTCTCCCCATCTTACCCAAGCCCACCAAGGCAGTAGAAGTCTGCGAGAATAACAGCATTACTGGACACGGGGCGCCCTCTAGTGCAGATATGACTGCAGTGACCAAAGACTTAGAGCACAACATTTAATTCCCTTTGAATACCTGGAAAGCCTTCTCAAGAAGGATGGGTACAAACAAGCCCAGACTGAGGGATTAGAATAAATACCTAATTCTTCAATGCTGGATGAATGAACATCCACAAGCATCAACAACAAGCAAGAAAACATGACCTCACCAAATGAACTAAGTCACCACTGACTAATCCCCCAGTGACAGAGATACTTGACCTTACAGAAAGAGAATTCAAAGTAGTTGTTTTGAGGAAGTTCAACAAATCTCATTAAAACACAGAGAAGAATTCAGAGAATCCTATCCAAGAAATTTAACAAAGAGATTTAAATAACTTTAAAAAATCAAGCAGAAATTCTGGCTGAAAGCTTCAATTGACACACTGGAAAATACTTCAGAGTCTCTCAACAGCAAAATTGATCAAGCAAAAGAAAGAATTAATGAATTTGAAGACAGGCTATTCGAAAATATGCAGTCAGAGGAGAAAAAAAGATTAAAAAATAAAAAGGAATTAAATATGCTTACAAGATTTAGAAAATAGCCACAAAAGGGCAAATCTATGAGTTATTAACCTTAAAGAAGAGGTTGTCTCAGCCCAAAATCTCCTTAAGCTGATAAGAAACTTCAGCAAAGTCTCAGGATACAAAATTAATGTGCAAAAATCACAAGCATTCTTATACACCAGTAACAGACAAACAGAGAGCCAAATCAGGAATGAACTTCCATTCACAATTGCTTCAAAGAGAATAAAATACCTAGGAATCCAACTTATAAGGGATGTCAAGGACCTCTTCAAGGAGAACTACAAACCACTGCTCAGTGAAATG
>NW_016815623.1:0-4118 GCF_001698545.2 Rhinopithecus bieti | reverse complement strand
AAAAAAAAAAAGAGAGACTCACTTCACCTATAAAGACACAGACTGAAAATAAAGGGATGAAAAAAACATATCCCATGCAAATGGAAACCAAAAAAGAGCAGGAGTAGCTACACTTATATTAGATAGTATAGATTTTAAGACAAATAAGGTAATTATGTAATGATAGAGGGGTCGATTCAGCAAGAGGATATACCAATTGTAAATATATATGCACCCAACAATGGAGAACCCAGATATATAAAGAAAATATTATTAGCGCTACAGAGAGAGATAGGCCCCAATACAATAATAGCTGAAGATCTCAACAACCCACTTTCAGCATTAGACAGATCATTCAGACAGAAAATAAACAAAGAAACATCAAATTTAATCTGCACTATAGACTAAATGAACCTAATAAATATTTACAGAACATTTTATCCAACAGCTACAGAATGCACTTTCTTCTTAGCACATGCATCACTCTCAAGGATATGCCATATATTAGGCAACAAAACAAGTCATTAAAATTCACAAAATTGAAATCTTTCACCTGATCTTTGCCTGGGATTTACAAAAAAGAAAAGAAAATCAAAATAACATTAAGTATATTCTCTGCCCACCATGGAATAAAACTAGAAATCAATTACAAGAGAAACTTCGGAAACTATACAAACACAATTAAACAGTATGACAATTAAACAGTATGCTCCTGAATGACCATGTATCAATGAAGAAATTAAGAAGAAAATTGAAAAATTTCTTGAAACAAATGAAAATGGGAACACAACATACCAAAATCTATCAGGTACAGCAAAAGCAGTACTAAGAGGAAATTTTATAGCAAATAAGTTCCTACATCCAAAAAATAGAAAAACTTCAAATAAATAACTTAATAATACATCTTAAAGAACTAGAAAAGAAAAATCAAATCAAACCTAAAATTTATAAAAGAAAGGAAATAATAAAGATCAGAGAAGAAATAAATGAAATTGATAGCAAAAGAACAATACAAAAGACCAATAAAATAAAAAGTTGGTGTTTTGAAAAGATAAATGAAACTGAAAAACCTTTAGCCAAACTAACTTAAATAAGAGAGAAGACCCAAATAAATAAAATCAGAAATAAAAAAGAAGACATTACAACTGATAGCACAGAAATTCAAAGAATCATTAGAAGCTATTACGAGCAACTATATGCCAATAAACTGGAAACCCTAAAGGAAATGGATAAATTTCTGGGCACATACAACCTATTGATTGAACCATGAAGAAATCCAAAATCTGAATAGGCCAGTGACAAGTAATGAGATTGAAGCCATAATAAAATCTCCTAGCAAAGAAAAGCTCAGGACTCAGCGGCTAAACTACTGAATTTTACTAAACATTTAAAGAAGAACTAACACCAATCCTATTCAAACCATACAAAAAAAAAAAAAATGAAGAGGAGGGACTATTTCCAAACCCATTCTACAAGGCCAGTACTACTGTGATACCAAAATCAGACAAAGACACACAAAAAAAAGAAAACATCAGGCCACTATCTCTGATGAACATAGATAAAAATTTCTCAAGAAAATACTAGCTAACCAAATGCAACAACATATTTAAAAGATCATTATCATGGCCAAGTGGGATTCATCCCAGAAATGCAAAGATGGTCCAAGATATGCAAATCAATTAACATGATATCTCATATAAACAGAATATGATCATTTCAATTGTCATTATCAAAGAATAATATCATTTCAATTGATGCTGAAAAAACAGTAAAACTCAGTATCTGTTCATGATAAACACTTAAAAAATGAGCAGTGACAGAACATATCTCAACACAATAAAAGCCATATATGACAGACCCACAGCTAGTATCATACTAAACAGGGAAAAGCTGAAAGCCTTTCCTCTGAGATCTGGAACAACACAAGGATGCCCACTCTCACCATTGTTATTCAACATAGTACTGGAAGTCCTAGTTAGAGCAATCAGACAAGAGAAAGAAATAAAGGGCATCCAAATTGGAAAGGAAGAAGTGACATTATGCTTACTTGTAGACAATATGATCTTATATTTGGAAAAAGCTTAAAGACTCCACAAAAAAACTATTTGAATTGATAAACAAATTCAGTAAATAAAATCAACATACAAAAATCAGTAGCATGTCTTTATGCCAACAGTGAACAATCTGGAAAAAGAAATCAAGAAAATAATCCCATTCACAATAGCTACAAATGAAATAAAATATCTAGCAATTAACCAAAGAAGTAGAACATTTCTACAATGAAAACTACAAAACATTAATGCAAGAAATTGAAGAAGACACCGAAAAATAGAAAGATATTTCATGTTCACGTATTAGAATAATCAGTAGTGTTCAATTGTCCATACTACCCAAAGCAATCTATAGATTCAGTGCAATCCCTATCAAAATATAAATGACATTGTTCACAGAAAAAAAAGATAATCCTAAAATTTATAATAACCACTGAAGACCCACAATAGTCAAAGCTATCTTGAGCAAAAAAATAAAACTGGAGGAATAGCATTATCTGACATCAAATTATACTACAAAGCTATAGTAGCCAAAACAGTATGGTACTGGCATAAAAACAGACAAATAGACCAATGAAACAGAAAGCACAGAAATAAATCCACACATCTACAGTGAGCTCTTTTGACAAAGATGCCAAGAACATACATTGGAAAAAGGATAGTCTTCAATAAAAGGTACTGGGAAAACTGGATGTCTATATGCAAGAGAATGAAACTTTTGCCATATACAAAAATCAAATCAAATGGATTAAAGACTTAAATCTAAGACTTTATGAAGCTACTAAAAGGAAACATTGGGGAAACTCTATAGGACATTGATCTGGGCAAAGATTTCTTTAGTAATACCTCAAACGCACAGGCAACCAAAGCAAAAAGGGACAAATGGGATTACATCAAGTAAAAAAGCTTCTGCACAGCAAAGGAAACAATCAACAAGGTGCACAGACAACTCACAGAATGGGAGAAAATATTTTCAAACTACCCATTTGACAGGGGATTAATAACCA
This sequence comes from Rhinopithecus bieti, assembly GCF_001698545.2. Lineage (NCBI taxonomy): Eukaryota > Metazoa > Chordata > Mammalia > Primates > Cercopithecidae > Rhinopithecus > Rhinopithecus bieti. The sequence goes on along the minus strand of NW_016815623.1, from coordinate 1,081 downwards.
GAATAAATAAGGAATTCAAACAACTCAAATAATTTGATTTAAAAATGGGCAAAAGATCTAAACAGACATTTCTCAAAGGAAGACATAAAAATGGCAGGTATATGATAAAATGTTCAACACCATTAATCATTAGGGAAATGCAAATCAGAACCACAATAAGATATCATCTCACCCGTTAGAATGGTTATCAAAAACTAATAACAAATGCTAGTGAGGATGTGGAGAAAGAAGAAGCCTCCATACACTGTTGGTGGAATGTAAATTAGTATAGCCACCATGGAGAACAGTATGGAGGTTCCTCAAAACACTAAAAATAGAGCTACCATGTGATGCAGCAATCCCACTGCTAGATTTATATCCAAAAGAAAGGAAATCAGTATATCGAAGAGACATCTACACTCCCATGTTTATTGTAGCTCTATTCACAATAGCCAAGATTTACAATCAACCTAAGTGTTCATCAATCGATGAACAGATAAAGAAAATGCAGTACATATTACACAATAGAATATTATTCAGCCATAAAAAATAATGAAATCCTGTCATTTCATGTCAGTTTCATGGACAGAAATGGAGAACTATCAGGGAAACCCACCCCCGATAATTCAACATTAATTCATGTAGGTTATTTTCTATTTCCCTAAGTGTTGGCTGGTCTGAGAAATAAAGGGAAAGGGTACAAAAGAGAAATTTTAAAGCTGGATGTCGGGGGGAAACGTCACATGTCAGCAGGTTCCATGATGTCCCCTAAGCCGCAAAACCAGCAAGTTTTTATTAGTGATTTTCAAAAGGGGAGGCAGTGCACAAATAGGGTGTGGGTCACAGAGATCACATCCTTCACAAGGTAATAAAATATCACAAGGCAAATGGAGGCAGGACGAGATCACAGGACTGGGGTGAAATTAAAATTGCTAATGAAGTTTTGAGCATGCATTGTCATAGATAACATCTTATCAGAAGACAGCGTTTGGGAGCAGGCAACTGGTCTGACCAAAATTTATTAGGCGAGAATTTCCTCATCCTAATAAGCCTGGGAGCACTACAGGGGACCAGGGCTTATTTCATCCCTTATCTACAAACA
>NW_016815622.1:4807-7874 GCF_001698545.2 Rhinopithecus bieti | reverse complement strand
TTTATTATTTTTATTTTATTTATATATATTTTCATTTTTGAGACAGTCTGGCACTGTCACCCAGGCCGATCTTGGCTCACTGTAACCTCTGCCTCCCGGGTTCAAGCTATTTTCCTGTCTTGGCCTCTGAGATGAATTTCTGACTCATGAAATATTTGTTCAACTCAAAACCTTGATGGACTTAAAAATACCAATTCTACAGATAAAAGGGGTATTTTCTTTATTTCTATAATTGTCCTGACATGTTTTTCAGAGTATGATATCTTATGGAGGATTTTTAGTTATGTATCCTAGACAGGAAATATTAGGTGTGCGATCAAAGCAGAATTCAGAAATCTATTATGCATGATAATCTATGCGATGGTTTTATCCAGGTTCTAGGACAGGAATTTATGTCTGAATATGTGTACTCCCCAATGGAACCATGCTTAATAATCCTGCAGTGATGCAAAAGCTATTTTAAAGAGACCCTGGATGTACACTATGTGTTTGATCATTATGCTAAAATTCTCTCATTCCCATTGTTGCCATTTTCAGTAATATATGTTGAGCCAGGGTGCACAGAAATATGTATGCACATTTCTAACATACACTGCTAATATTAACATAGTCATATATCATGCAACCTTTAACTCACACAGAAAAATCACAAAATAACAATTTTTTATTCTTAATCATGAATTTGAGTATGTTTGAGTAATTCTTAACTCTGTGTATACAAAAGATTTGTGGAGTGTCAAAAAAACAGATATAGAGACACTAACCTTGAAAATTCTTATTCAGACGGCCTGAATTGGAGCCTGAAAAACTTTACCTATAAAAAAACCTCTAGTGTAGATGGAATTGTGAACCATGGTATTGAGCAGTAAGTTACATCCATAAGGCAAAAAGTACATCATTTGTTTTCTAGAGTCTTGCTACTAAAGTGAGATCTTGAAACTGGCAGTATCAGCATCACCTGGAAGATCATTAAGAATGCAGACTCCATGCCACACCCCAGACCTGCTGAATGAAAATGCATTTTAACTCCAGGTTTTTCATATGCACTCCAGATGATTCATATGCACATTAAAAGTTGCGAGACATTGGGCAGGTGAAAAGATTTAGGTATTTGAAGATAAGAAATGATGTGAATCTGTCGTTTGTGGGTAATTGTAATAAAATAAATACCACACTGTATAAGCATAATTTATCTTCCCTGAATATAAACTATAGATCTCTAAGTGGTTGCAGAATAGCCTCTTTATTCGTGTCTCTCTCTCTATCTCTCTCTCTCTTTTTTTTTTTTTTTTTTTTAGAAGGAGTTTCGCTTTTGTTGTCCAGGCTAGAGTGCAGTGGCATAATCTCAGTACACCAAAACCTCTGCCTCCTTGCCTCCTGCATTCAAGCAATTCTCCTGTCTCAGCCTCCCGAGTAGCTGGGATTACAGGTGCCTGCCACCACACCTGGCTAATTTTGTGTTTTAGTAGAGACAGGGTTTCACTATGTTGCCCAGGCTGGTCTCTAATTCCCGCCCTCATGTAATCCACCCACCTCGGCCTCCCAAAGTACTGGGGTTACAGGCGTGAGCCACCGCACCCGGCCTTTATTCCTCTCTTGAATGAACTTGAATTGTTTCCATAGTTTTCTGTCAAAGCTCTTTAACATGCATTGTGATATCATTTTACCGCATTAGCTTTGAGTTCACAGCTGAAAACTTTGTGCTATGTGCAGGCAGAAGTGCATTCAAGAGTTAGTTTCATTTTAAGTTAATACAGAGAAAGTTCTCTATCCTGTAAGTCTCCATAGGCCACATCAATGGGCTTTGGAGAACTGGAGCAGAATCAGCCAATCATGCCTTTCCCGGAAAATGTGATATGACAAAATTCACTCTTTGCTATCATTTCCTTTGTTTGCAAAGCAGACATAAGTCATTTCATGTGGAAAATTTTATATGTTAAAATTGAAATAATTGGTCTGATACTGCCAAATTCTATACATGATCTGTTAACAGTAAAAGATTTGTTGACAATATTAAATAACATTTCTTGTAATATATATTTCTTGGGCTTTATCTCATTTTATCTATGTTTAAAATCGGCTTTTCATATGTTCTGCATTTCTTTATTGTAGGGGTAATATATCAAAACACATTATTAAATGTAAGCAAAGGAAGAAGATAAATTCCTCAAATAAGCTATTACTATAAATATTAACTTTTTCCTATGTATTATACAAATAAAATTGTAACCTTCAAATATTTTGTGTGAATACAGATGTACGGTTTTTAAAGTTGAATTGACATTACTTGGAAAAAATAGATTAAGCTTTAAGTTTAAATGGTGTAAGCAAATAAAATTGTAATTTCAATTTAAAGAACAGTTGTGCTACTCATAGGGAAATGAAGAACACTAATTTGCATTTTAGGAATCAGTAATGGGGTTATGGGGTGTCAGTTATATTCCACATATGACCTTTTTCAGTTTCTACGCAATGTACCTCAATTAATTTTCTGTAACATCATAAAAAACCCTTTTTACTGCAGCATGGCTGTGAAAAGCAATAAAATTCTTTCTATGCAGCTGAACTATAAAATGCACAACTGACCTCAGCACTTAGCAGCAGATCAGTGTGTCAATGCATATTTTCTATTGGCATAAATTACAGTGTGGTCAAAAATCAGACTAGCTCAACTAATGCTTTCTTTCTTACAAGACATGCTGAGTCTTTTGAAGTCATAGAAATGGTCATGCTTTTAAATTGATATTTCATTACCAGCTGTCTAAATATATACTGAAAACTAATTAGGAAATTTAGTATTATCATAACGAGCCAAATTGGAAGTTACTATTAGTGAAACAACTGCAACTCTGATTGAAGGCTTTTCTACTTCTCCCTGGGCTTGCCAGAAACCAGGAAGAAAACCTAGAAATTACTAAGTTATTAAATTACTAGAAATTACTAGGTTACTAAACCGAGAAATTACTGTATCATTCATTTACTGATTATCTGTTATGTGAAAATCAATGTGTATATGCTTGTAGATAATAGATAACAAGAAGAGTTACATAAGACATTGTTTTTATCC
>NW_016815622.1:0-1400 GCF_001698545.2 Rhinopithecus bieti | reverse complement strand
TTTTTAAACTAAATTGATTATTTCTCTTTGTTAGTAATATCTATTCTACATCATATTGTGATTTCCATTTATATTTCCTTGATGATTAATAATAAAGAGCATGTTTTGTATACCAGGTAGCCATTTGTATGCCTTAAAAGGAAGAACAAATTAAGGCCAAAGTAGGAGAAAGAAGGAAATATAAAAATTAGAACAGAAATAAATGTACAGAGACTAGTGAAATAACAGAAAAGATCAGTAAAACTAGAGTTTGTTTTCTGAAATGATCAACATATTTGACAAATGCTAAGTTATCTATTTGCCTGACATAAAACAGCATTCTTCTAGGAAAAAGACATAAGCCATCTTTTTCAGAAGGAGATCCAGTCCCTTTCTATTTTGTAAAGTGACCATTGCCAAGGACTCCATTTGATTTTGTATGGTGACAGTACTGTGGGTAATGTCTTCCAAGCTGTCTGAAAGATTCTTGGACAAGCGTTGGTAATAGGATAGGGAAGTTGCAAGGATGCGAACTCCTGTTCCTACTCTGTTATTCCTAGCCCTACGATAAAGGACATGAGTTGGATGGCTCATTTTTGTTGAGTGTTTGTAGTAAAAGGAATAATGAGGGATTGATTTTGGGGAACTATATTAATCTCGGAGGCTAAATAAACAAGAGTACAGGTTCCAGTTCAATTGGCTGGTAAGCGTTAATTAGGAACTAGTTGCACACAGGAAAAAGGCTGCTTGTTCTTCAAGACAGAAATTGTTCTGTGTGGTGAACATATGGGTCAGCTCTTTGTTTTCACCTTCCCAAGTGGTTCAGATCCCTGCTAAAGTGGCCAAGAGAAAATGTGAACACAGCTAATGGGCTTGCCTTCACAGTACTTAAACTATATATATCCTTTAAAGTTTCGATATCTAAGGATGGTTTCCATGAAAACTGTACAGGTTTTCTAAATGATGCAGTTTGGGTAAATACATAGCTTACATGATTGCGTGAGGGGTTAATTTCCAGGGCATAGTTGCAACGATGACTTCAAGGTTACCGGGGCCTGACCAAAATATTGGCTTCTCTTAATACAAAGTAGTGCCTGGAATTTTAGCTCTGTGTTTGTTGATACTGGGCCCCAAATGAGTTTGCTCTGAGAGGAATGGAGAAGGCTTACTGCTCATCCTGTCATTGTAGGTTATTTTTTTCAAGGGCCTAAGATCAGGCTGGGATTGGGATGGTAATCTGTTTGGATAATAATGGAGACAAACAGTGCCAAAAGTCCTTTACCAGAGCTGGGCTGGTGGTATTTAACAGTCTTTGCTTTAAATTTAAAGTTCTTAATAAATACCCAGAATCCATTAATTGCCAGAGGTGCAAAGTGAGGTCTCACTGTAAAATTAAGCTAATTCCCAATACGCGTCGTCCT
>NW_016815621.1:0-1466 GCF_001698545.2 Rhinopithecus bieti | reverse complement strand
TCCCAACCTGACCAGCAGCATGGTGGGCCCCCTGGCCAAAGTTCTCTGTTTCCTTCCAGCCCTCACTGAGACCATGGTGGGCCCCCTGGCCAAATCTCCCTGCCTCATTTCCCGCTTGCCCTGCAGCATGGTGGGCCCCCTGGCCAAACCTCCCTGCCTCATTTCCTGCCTGCCCCACAGCTGGGTGGGCCCCCTGGCCGAGCCTTCCTGCCTCATTTCCGGCCTGCCCCGCAGCATGGTGGATACCCTGGCCAAACCTCCCTGCCTCACTTCCCGCCTGGTTGACCCCGTGATGGACCCCGTGGTGGATCAGTTTGTCTGCCTCCTTCCCAACCTGTCCAGCAGCGTTGTTGACCCCATGGCCAAACTTCTCTGCTTCCTTTCCTGCTTGTCCAATACCATGGTTGATCTCATGGGCTACCTTGTCCATTCCGTGGTTGAGCCCCTGGACGCCTTTGTCCAACTCCTTGCCGGTGTGGCTCCCCATGTTGCTAAGTCCGTTGAAAACCTTCTCCACTTCCCTTCCAGCGTGTGTGATTCCACTGTTGATGCCATCCAGGGCCTTGCCCACCTCTCTCTCTGCATTGCTCAGCCCTCGGTTGATCCCTTCAATGACCTTCTCAATGGGGTCATCGCTGGCCGCCCATCCAGGCAGGGCCCCCAGTAGCAGAAGGAGGGAGCAGGAGCTGACCAGATGTGCAAGATGCATATTGCTGGGAAGGTCGGGGAGGATGCAGAGAGGAGCCTGGGAAGCCACACTGCTATTTATTCTCTCTCCCTCTAGCCCTCTTCTCCACCCTTCATGACTCAATTACCCCTGTGAGGCACTGACTTGATCCTCAGTCAAGGAGGTGTTTCCCAGGGAGATTTGGAGTTGAGCAATGGAGAGGAGGAGGAAGAGAGGGTGAGTCATGGATGGAGAAGAACTCTGGCATCTTTGCTTCTTGCCCTCCACCCCAGAGATGGGTGTCTGCCCTTCCAACCACCTCGTCTTTTCATTCCTCACCCACTGTCCAGGCCTCCTCTCTCTCAAACCAACCTTCCACACTCTCTGGGATGCAGGGGATTCCTCAACACCTCACTCCTCGCAGGCATCTAAGCCTCCAGCTCCCCCAGCAGTGAGGGGCTACAATGATGGGAGGCACCGTCTGGAGAGGGAAGAACCCTAGGGGGTTTGAGGGAGTCATCAGACCTCATTCTTGTGGGCCGGCCCCTGCCCTTCACTCATTCCATTCCAGCCACACAGGCCTTCTCCCTGTTCCACAAACAAACCAAGCTCATTCTTGCTGCAGGGCCTTTGCACATGCTCCTCTCTCTGCCTAGAATGCAGAACCCAGATCTTCACATGGCTGGCTCCTCCTCATCCATACTTGACTTAAACGCCAACTTTGAAAGAAAACTTCCCCTGACCATAACATGACATTAATTATATACTCTGTAGTATCACCCTTTTGTTTTCACAGCAA
>NW_016815620.1:0-1726 GCF_001698545.2 Rhinopithecus bieti | reverse complement strand
CCTAATTATCCTGTTGCAGATTCCATGAAAACAGGGTTATCAAACTGCTAAATGTAAAGAATTGTGTAAGTCTGTTAGATGAATTCACACATCACAAAGAACTTTCTCAGAAACCTTCTTTCTAGTTTTCATCTGAGGATATTTACTTTGTCATCACAGGCTTCAATGCGATCTGTAATATCCCTTCTCAGATTCCCCAGAAACGGTGCAACCAAATGACTAAATGAAAAGAATCATGTAACTCTGTGAGATGAATTAACACACCACAAAGCAGTTTCTCAATAAGCATCTTTCTACTTCTATATGAGGACATTTCCTTTGTCATCATGATCATCTGTGCGCTCCAAAATATCACATTGCATATTCCAAGAAAACAGTATTAGCAAACTGCTCAATGAAAAGAACAGTGTACCGATGTGAGATGAATTCACAGATCACAAAGCAGTTTCTCAGATAGCTTTTTTCTAGTTTTTATCTGAGGATATTTCCTTTTTCACCATAGGCCTCAATGCACTCCCATATATGCCTTTGCAGATTCCACAAAAACAGTGTAGGTAGCTTACTCCGTGAAAAGATATGTATAACTCTGTGAGATGAATTCTCAAAACACAAAGAAGTTTCTCAGAACATTTCTTTCTTGTTTTTATCAAAGGGTATTTCCTTTGTCACCATAGGTTTCAATGCGATCCAAAATATCCTTTCTCAGATTAACCAATAACATTGCCACAAAAATGCTAAATGAAAAGAAAGGTGTACCTCTGTGAGATGAATTCATAAATCACAAAGCAGTTCGAGGGAAACTTCTTTCTAGTTTTTTTCTGAGGATATTTACTTTTTCACTATAGACTTCAATGTAATGTAAAATATTACTTCTGAGATTCCAGAAAAACAGTGCTACCAAAGTGCTCCTTGAAAAGTTCGTGTAACTCTGTGAGATGAATTCACAAATCACGAAGAGGTTTCTCAGAAAGCTTCTTTCTAGTTTTGTTCTGAGGCTATTTCCTTTGTCACCCTAAGATTCAAAGAGCTTGAAAATATACCATTGCAGATTACAAAAAAAGGAACACTCGAACTCTGTGAAACGAATTCACACATCACAAAGTAGTCTCTCAGAAAGGTTACTTTTGCTATTTATCTGAGGATATTTACTTTGTCACCATAGGCTTCAAAGCGCTCTGAAATATTCTATTGTAGATTACAGGAAAACATTGTTAGCATACTGCGAAATAAAAGAATGCTGTAATTTTGTGAGATGAATTCACACATCAAAGAGCAGTTTCTCAAAAGTTTCTTTCTGGTTTTATCTGAGGATATTTCCTTTTCACCACAGGCTTCAATGTTTTCCCAAATATCCCTTTGTAGACTCCACGAAAACAATGTTAGCAAACTGCTCCATGAAAACAAAAGTGTAAATCTGTGAGATGAATTCACACATCACAGAGAACTTTTTCAGTAAGCTTCTTTCTAGTTTTTATCTGAGGATATTTACTTTGTCACCATAGGCTTCAAAGCGCTCTGAAATATTCTATTGTAGATTACAGGAAAACATTGTTAGCATACTGCGAAATAAAAAGAATGCTGTAATTTTGTGAGATGAATTCACACATCAAAGAGCAGTTTCTCAGAATGTTTCTTTCTAGTTTTTATTTGAGGATATGTCCTTTGTCATCATAAGCTTCAATGCACTCTGAAATATCACATTGCAGATTCTAAGAAAATAGTGTTA
>NW_016815619.1:0-256 GCF_001698545.2 Rhinopithecus bieti | reverse complement strand
GTTTTTTTTTTGTTTTTTTTTTGTTTTGAGATGGAGTTTCGCTCTTGTTGCCAAGGCTGGAGTGCAATGGCGCGATCTCGGCTCATTGCAACCTCCGCCTCCCGGGTTCAAGAGATTCTCCCGCCTCAGCTTCCTGAGTAGGTGAGATTATCGGCACCTGCCACCATGCCCGGCTAGTTTTTGTATTTTTTAGTAGAGACGGGGTTTCACTGTGTTAGCCAGGATGGTCTCGATCTCCTGACCTCGTGATCCGCCC
>NW_016815618.1:0-528 GCF_001698545.2 Rhinopithecus bieti | reverse complement strand
GAAGAACGTGGGAACTTATTTCACTGGAAGTCAGTCCTTACTGTATGTCGGGGCAGAAGGGGGGCCCTATGAATGCAATGAGTGTGGAAAAACTTTTTCCATAAGTCAAACGTAAGGATTCATCAAAAAACTCACACAGGTGAGAACCCCTATAAATGTAAAGAACATAGAAAAACTTTCTCACAGAGGCCAGTCCCCACAATACATCAGAAAATTCACTCTGGAGAGAAACCACACAAATGTAAAGAATATAAGAAAACTTTCTCCTAGAGGTCAGCCCCCACTGTACCTCAGAGAGCTCACACAGCGGGGAAAACCCTGTGAATGTAGGAAAACATTCTACAAAAAGTCAGAACTCACTATATGTCAGAGAACTCACAGAGGATAAAAACCCTATGAATGTAATGAGTGTGGAAAGTCATTTTGCCTGAAGTCAGTCCTCACTAGAGATCAGCGAACTCACATGGGGGAAAGCACTTTAATGCAATGCATGTGGAAAAACCTCCCACCTGAAGTCAGTCCTCACTA
>NW_016815617.1:4867-7157 GCF_001698545.2 Rhinopithecus bieti | reverse complement strand
GTGGAATCTGCAAAGTGATATTTGGGAGCGCATTGAGGCCCATGGTGAAAACGGAAATATCCTCAGATAAATACTAGAAGGAAGCTTTCTGAGGAATTGCTTTGTAATGTGTGAATTCATCACAAGGAGATTCACCTTTCCTTTCTTGTAGCAGTTTGCTAACACTGTTATCGTGTAATCTGCAAAGTGATATTTAGGAGTTCGTTGAGGATTAAGGTGAAAATGGAAATATCCTCAGATAAAACTGGAAAGAAGTATTCTGAGAAACTGCATTATGATGTGTGAATGCAACTCACAGACTTACACTTTTCTCTTCAGAGATCAGTTTGCTAACACAGTTTTCTTGATATCTGCAATTGGATAGTTCTGAGCGCAGTGAGGCTGACGGCGAAAAGGAAATATCCTCAGACAAAACTAGAAAGAAGCTTTCTTAGAAACTTCTTTCTGATGGGTGAATTCATCTCACAGAGTTACAGTGACGTTTCATGTAGCAGTCGATTAACACTGACTTTGAGGAAACTGAGAAGGGCTACCTTGGATCGCTTTGAGGCCTAGGCTGTTACTGAAAATATCCTCAATTAAAAGCGTGAAAGAAGCTTTGTGGCAAACCTCTTTGTGATATTTGAATTCATCTCACAGAGTAACAACTTAATCTTCATGAAGTAGTTTGCTAACAGTGTTTTTGTGGAATCTGCAAAGTGGTATTTGGGAGCACTTTGAGGTCTATGGTGAAAACATAAATATCCTCAGATAATAACTAGAAAGAAGCTTTTGCAAATGTTGCTTTCTGATGTGTGAATTCATAACACAGAGATTCACTTTTCCCTTCTTCCAACAGTTTGCTAACACTGTTGTCGTGGGTTCTGCCAAATGATATTTGGGAGCTCATTGAGGGCTATGGTGAAAAGGGAAATATCCTCACATAAAAACTGGAAAGAAGCGTTCTGAGAAACTGCTTTGTGACTAGTGGATGCAACTCACAGAGTTACACTTTTCTTTACATTGATTCTTTGCTAAGACTCTTTTCTTGAAATCTGCATTGGGATATTTCTTAGCTCAATGAAGCTGATGGTGACAAAACAAATATCCTCAAATAAAAACTAGAAAGTAGCTTTCTGAGAAACTTCTTTGCGGCCTGTTAAATCATCTCACCGAGTTACAACTTGGTCTTCACGTAGCAGTTTGCTAACACTGTTGTGGAATCTTCAAAGTGATATTTTCGAGCACATTGAGGCCCATGGTGAAAACGGAAATATCCTCAAGAAAAAATCTGGAAGAAGCTTTCGCAGAAATTGCCTTCTGATATATGAATTCATCACAGAGAGATTCAAATTTCTCTTCTTGTAGCAGTGTGCTGAAACTGTTTTCGTGGACTCTGCAAAGTGATGTTTGGGAGCTCATTGAGGGCTATGGTGAAAAAGGAAATATCCTCAGGTAAAAACTGGAAAGAAGCCTTCTGAGAAATTGTTTACTGAATCTGGAATCCCTTTTGAAGGAAAAGCTACCAAGAGACATTCAGGAGTATAGGGACGGCTCATTTGGAAACACTCTTTAGGATATCCTGAAAAAGAAATAACCTCAGAAAGAAACCAGAAGGAAGCTTTCTGTGAAACTGCTCTGTGTCATGGAAATTCCACTCAGGCAGCTAAGGTTCTCTTTTCATTGATCAGTATCATAACACTGTTTTTGTTTAGTGTGCGAAGGGATATTCTGGAGTGCTTTAAGGCTTACATTGAGAAAGGTAACTTCGTTAGACAGAATCTGGAGAGAAGCTTTCTGTGGAGCTGCTTGGTGATGTGTGCATTCCACTCAGGGAGCTATAACATTCTTCTGGTGAGGCACAGTTTGAACACTGTTCCTGTAAAACCAAAAAAGTGATATTTGGAGCACATTGAAGACGAAGGCAAAAAGTGAAATGTCATCCAACAAAAAACAGAAAAAAGCTCTCGAAGAAACTGCTCTCTGACTTACTCTACACTTCCCCGTTTGAATGTCATTCTCTGAGGGTTCCGCGAAGGGATAGTAAGTGGCAATCGGAGGCCTGTGTCGAACAAGGGAATGTCTTCCATCAAAAATTGGAGGAAAGCTTTCTGCGCAACTCTTTTGTGATGTGTGTTTTGATCGCATAGATTTAAATCATTCTTTGGATTGAGCAGTTTGAAATCACTGTTTCTATGGAATCTGAGAAAGGACGTTTGAAAACGCTATCTAGAATATTCTGCAAAAGAAATAAGCTCAGAGAGAGAGCAGAAGGAAGCTTTCTGTGAAACTTCTCTGTGTCACGTGAATT
>NW_016815617.1:0-1057 GCF_001698545.2 Rhinopithecus bieti | reverse complement strand
CGGTCTTATGGTGAAATAGGAAATATAGTCAGATAAAAACTGGAGAGGAACTTTCTGAGAAACTGCTTGGTGATGTGTGCATTCCACTCAAGGAGTTATAACTTTCTTCTCGTAAGGCAGTTTGAACACTGTTACTATAAAGCCAAAAGGGTGATATTTGGAGCACATTGAAGACTATGGCAAAAAAGTCAGATGGCGTCCAATGAAAAACAGGAAGAAGCACTCAAAGAAACTGGTCTCTGACATGTCTATTCTTTTCACAGGGATACAGCTTACTCTACATTTCCCAGTTTGAAGGTTGGTCTTTGAGGGTTCTGTGAAGGGATAGTAAGTGTCAACTAGAGGCCTGTGTGAGCAAGGAAAAGTCTTCCATCGAAAATTGGAGAGAAGCTTTCTGCGCAACTCTTTTTTGATGTTTGTATTCATCTCATAGAGTTAAATCATTTTTTGGATTGAGCAGTTTGAAATCACTGTGTCTGTGAAATCTGAGAAATGACATTTGGAAACGATCTTTAGAATATCCTGAAAAAGAAATAACCTCAGAGAGAAACCAGAAGGAAGGTTTCTGTGAACCTGCTCTGTGTCACCTGAATTCCGTTCAAACAGTTAAGCTTCTCTTTTCATTGAGCAGTATCATAACACTGTTTTTGTTTACTCTGAGAAGAGATACTCATGAGTGCATTGAGACTCATGGTGAGAAAGGAAAAGTCTTCAGAGAGAAACTGGAGAGAAGCTTTCTGAGGACCTGCTTTGTGACGTGTGCATTCCACTCACAGAAATATACCTTTCTTCTCCTAGAGGGTTCCGGAATCCCTTTTGGAGAAAAGCTACTAAGAGATGTTCGGGAGTATAGGGACGGTATGGTGAAAAAGGAAATATCATCAGACAAAAACTGGAAAGAACATTTCTGTGAAACTGCTTCGTGTTAGATATATCTATTCATTTCGCATAGTTCAAAGCTTTCTTATATTATGCCGTTTGGAATCTCCGTCATGCACGAATCTGCGAAGGGACATTTGGGAGCACATTCAGGCCTACAGTGAAAGAGGAGATATCT
>NW_016815616.1:695588-845315 GCF_001698545.2 Rhinopithecus bieti | reverse complement strand
CTCTAATTTCCCCCACCCAGAAGGAAACAAGCAAATAAATCTCCAAAGGACCACAAAAATCCCTGGGCTATTGGTTATGTCCCCTTCAAGCTGTAGAGGGAGGGGGATTTGGCCCAACCGAGGTAAATGACCCCTTCTCCCTCTCTGATTTAAAGCAGATCAAGGCAGACCTGGGGAAGTTTTCAGATGATCCTGATAGATACATAGATGTCCTACAGGGTCTAGGGCAAACCTTCGATCTCACTTGGAGAGATGTCATGCTATTGTTAGATCAAACTCTGGCCTTTAATGAAAATAATGCAGCTTTAGCTGCAGCCCGAGAGTTTGGAGATACCTGGTATCTTAGTCAAGTAAATGATAGAATGACAGCCAAAGAAAGGGACAAATTCCCTTCTGGTCAGCAAGCTGTTCCCAGTATGGATCCCTACTGGGACCTCGACTCAGATCATGGGGACTGGAGACGCAAACATCTGTGTTCTAGGAGGACTAAGGAAAATTAGGAAAAAAAGCCCATGAATTATTCAATGATGTCCACCATAACTCATGGAAAGGAAGAAAATCCTTCTGCCTTCCTCAAGCGGCTGTGGGAGGCCTTAAGAAAATATACTCCCCTGTCACCTGACTCACTCGAGAGCCAATTGATTCTAAAAGATAAGTTTATTACCCAATCAGCCACAGATATCAGGAGAAAGCTCCAAAAGAGAGTCCTGGGCCCTGAATGAAATCTACAGGCAGTATTAAACCTGGCAACCTCGGTGTTCTATAATAGGGACCAAGAGGAACAGGTCCAAAAGGAAAAGCGAGAGCAGAGAAAGGCCACAACCTTAGTCATGGCCCTCAGACAAACAAACCTTGGTGGTTCAGAGAGTACAGAAAGTGGAACAGGCCAATCACCCAGTAGGCTTTGTTATCAGTGTGGTTTACTAGGACACTTTAAAAAAGATTGTCCAATGAGAAACAAGCCACCCCCTCGTCCATGTCCACTATGCCAAGGCAATCACTGGAAGGCACACTGTGCCAGAGGGCAAAGGTTCTCTGGGCCAGAAGCCCCCAACCAATTGATCCAACAACAGGACTGAGGATGCCCAGGGCAAGTGCCAGCTCATGTCATCACCCTCACTGAGCCCCAGGTACGTTTAACCATTGAGGTCCAGGAAATTCACTTCCTCCTGGACACTGGCACGGCCTTCTCAGTGTTAATCCCCTGTCCCGGATGACTGTCCTCAAGGTCTGTTACCATCCGAGGAGTCCTGGGACAGCCTATAACCAGGTATTTCTCCCACCTCCTCAGCTAATTGGGAGACTTTGCTCTTTTCACATGCCTTTTGTGTTATACCTGAAAGTCCCACACCCTTATTAGGGAGGGATATATTAGCCAAAACTGGAGTTATTATCTACATGAATAGGGGGAAGAAGTTACACATTTGTTGTCCCCTACTTGAGGAGGGAATCAACCCTGAAGTCTGGGCATTAGCAGGACAATTTGGAAGAGCAAAAAATGCCCACCCAGTCCAAATCAGGCTGAAAGAGCCCCACCACTTTTCCTTATCAAAGGCAATATCCCTTAAGGCCTGAAGTTCATAAAGGATTACAGGATGCTGTTAAACATTTAAAATCTCAAGGCTTAGTAAGGAAATGCAGCAGTCCCTGCAACACCCCAATTCTAGGAGTACAAAAACCGGTCAATGGAGTCTAGTGCAAGATCTTTGACTCATCAATGAGGCAGTAATTCCTCTATATCCAGTTGTACCCAACCTCTATACCCTGCTCTCTCAAATACCAGAGGAAGCAGAATGGTTCACTGTTCTGGACCGCAAGGATGCCTTCTTCTATATTCCCCTGCACTCTGACTCCCAGTTTCTTTTTGCTTCTGAGGACCCCACAGACCACATGTCCCAACTTACATGGACAGTCTTACTCCAAGTGTTTAGGGATAGTCCTCATCTGTTTGGTCAGGCACTGGCCCAAGATCTAGGCTGCTTCTCAAGTCCAGGCACTCTGGTCCTTCAGTTCATGAATGATTTACTTTTGGTTACTAGTTCAGAAGCCTCATGCCAGCAGGCTACTCTAAATCTCTTGAACTTTCTAGCTAATCAAGGGTAGAAGGCGTCTAGGTCAAAGGCCCAGCTTTGCCTGCGGGGGTTCCTTGGAATCACCAGCTTTTGCCGACTATGGATCCCCGGATACAGCGAGGTGGCCAGGCCACTCTATACTCTAATCAAGGAGACCCAGAGGGCAAATACTCATCTAGTATAATGGGAACCACAGGCAGAAACAGCCTTCAAAACCTTAAAGCAGGCCCTAGTACAAGCTCCAGCTTTAAGCCTTCCCACAGGACAAAACTCCTCTTTATACAGCACAGAGAGAGCAGAGATAGCTCTTGGAGTCCTTACTCAGACTCGTGGGAGAACCCCACAACCAGTGGCACACCTAAGTAAGGAAATTTATGTAGTAGCAAAAGGCTGGCCTCACTGTCTATGGGTAGTTGCAGCAGTGGCCGTCTTAGTGTCAGAGGCCATCAAAATAATACAAGGAAAGGAATTCACTGTCTGGACTACTCATGATGTAAATGGCTTACTAGGTGCCAAAGGAAGTTTATGGCTATCAAACAACTGCCTCTTTAGATACCAGGCGCTACTCCTTGAGGGACCAGTGCTCAAATACATACATGCATAGCCCTCAACCTGCCACTTTTCTCCCAGAGGATGGGGAACCAATCAAGCATGTCTGCCAATAAATTATAGTTCAGACTTATGCCGCCTGAGATGATCTCTTAGAAGTCANCCAGACACACCATCTTTAAGAACTGTAACACTCACCACAAGCATCCGTGGCTTCATTCTTGAAGTCAGTGAGATCAAGAACCTACAAGAAGGAACCAATTCCAGACACATTTTGGCGACCATGAAGGGATTATCGCCTATTGCCAAGCAGTGAGTACCATCGGACCCCTTTTGCATGCTATTCTGTCCTATTTTTCCTTAGAATTTTGGGGCTAAATATCGGACTCCTGTTGGCCAGTTAAAAGCGACTAGCACGGCTGCCAGATTAAAGACATGGGTGTCAGGCTTTCCGGGAAAGGGCTCTCTAACAACCCCTGACTCTTCAGAGTTGGGAGCGTTCGTTTGCCTGGAACCATATTCCGCTTTTCCTATACTTCCAGGCTGAGTTGAGGGTCAACAGAGAGGAAAGCCATTCACTCCGGGGTCCCAAAAACAAGTTGGTTGATCCTGCAGCCATGAGCGGAATTCTCAAAGTCATGTCGCCCAAGTGAGACTCGCCCATCTATCCTAACTATCCTGACCCTTGTCTCCTGGGTCCTAGTGCCTATCAGACAAACTTCCTCTCGCTCTTTTCGACAAGGCTAGTCCTGCTTCTAAAAACCACTCCCTGTCGCTGGTGCTTTTCTAGTTTCTCCTATAAGAATTATTTCTAGCATAAACCTCAGGACTCTGTCCCCTTCTTTAGGCACCCAGGCTCAACAATCAAAAAGACATAATTTTTGCCCAAAGCTCCATCGGGGGGTGGGACTATCTGGAATTTTAGGATCCCTCCTAAGACTAGCAGGCCTAACAAAAGCTATTCCTGAAGCTAGGATATGGGGAGCTTCAGAAATGATATCCTTCCTATTCAAGCGAGGACAAAAGGCAGCACTCTTCCAACCCTGGGCATCCCTTCCCTCTCTCACGGTATGGCCCTCCGCTTCATTTTGGGGGCATAACTTCTTTATAGGCCAGAGGTAAAGTCTCAATACTAACAGGAGAATGCTTAGGACTCTAACAGGCTTTTGAGAATGCATCAGTAAGAGCCACTAAATCTGATTTTTCTCAGTCCTCTTTGTGGTCTAGGAGCACAGGCAAGGGTGCACGTTTTTGAGAATGTGTCAGTAAGGGCCACTAAATCTGACCTTCCTCGGTCCTCCTTGTGGTCTAGTAGGAAAACTAGTGTCTCTGCTGCTGCGTCAGTGAGTGCAACTATTCCATTCAGCAGGGTCCAGGGACTGTTGCAGGTTCTTGGGCAGGGGGTGAAACAAACCAAACCTGCGGGAGGTTTTGTCTCCTCACAAAATGGGGCTCAGTCCATATGAAATGCTGTATGGATGCCCTTTTCTCAAAAATGACATCCTACTTGATCAGGAAATGGCCAACTTGGTCAAAGATATAACTTCTTTGGCAAAATATCAACAAAACCTTAAAAACCTATCTGAAAGATGTCACAAAGAGAAAAGGGAACAGAGTTGTTTCAACCAGGAAATCTAGTGTTGGTCAAATCTCTCCCCTCTACCTCCCCATCTATGGACTTTTTGTGGGAAGGACCATACTCAGTAATCCTCCCTACCCCCACTGCAGTTAAGGTGGCAAGAGTGCAATCTTGGATTCACCACACCAGAGTTAAATTTTGGACACTCCCTGAGGAACCTGCGAGACCATCAGCTCAGCAGTCCCAAGGTCAGCCAGACCAGCCTCGATACACCTGCGAACCGTTGGAGGACTTGCATCTCCTATTTCAGAAGGAAACATCCCAGACTAAAAAGGCTCCTACCACTGATCCTGAAGAAAAACCCCTTCCTCCTTAAAAAAGTTAAGTGAAAACCTACATAATCTTTATCTTTAACACCTCTCCTTGTCCCTTTAATGGAATCTTTTTACTATTTCATCATATTATTAAGCAGCATATTAACCATACTCTCTGCGATAGGGCTATATACTGTAGCTCCTGCTGGGATGAAACTAATAATCACATCAAGCTTCTTTCTGTCTTCCTTCCTTCTGACAGCAATTTACTCCTACCTTTAACTCAGATTGGATAAAATGATCTCGTCTTGCAGAGCACCCTCTTTACCTTCCCATTTATTCTTTGCCTATCTATCCCTCTTGCTTCCTTGGATAACGCATATAATCACCCCTCCCCTTCCACTAGCTCCTAATTACTTCTACAAGACTCTCAACCCACTCTCTGTTAAACCAGTCCAATCCTTCCCTGACAAATGACTGTTAGCTTTGTATCTCTCTATCAACCTCTGCTTACATTGCCACTCCCATTCCTGCAAAAAATTGGGTCTTTACCAACTTAACCTCATTATGAAGGAAAAGACCCTTTCTGGCTTCTAAATATGTAATCACGAGCCAACTTCCCCATCTCTGATAGGACCAAGAATACCCTAACAGGATGTGCAATCCAACTTTTACATTCTTACATTTCCAACCTCACCTATTACACAAGCAATGAAAAGCCCATAGAGAGCCCTGTAACTACGAATATCATCTTAACTTTCCAAGCCCCTTTATGCATCCAAGGCAATCTGTTATCAGGCCTGCCCCTGGGGCACTTACTACCCCATCAGTGTAATTACACCCCATAACTTCAAGCCCCAACTGATCATAGTAACTTCTGAGTCACCCAAACAGTTCCATTCAGATGGCTTGTCCACTTCTCAGGGCCTCGAAAAATCATCGCCTCCTCCCTGCTTAACAAACAGTACAGGTTTCGTAATGGCAAACATACTCCTTGCATGACCATTCACCCCTGGACCCCTGCAGCAGTGCCCCAACCACTAATGAATGCCTTCTCATCCCCTCTTTCAATCACTCTCTTGAATGGTTCCTAGTAGATACAAAATAGTTTTTTCTCCAATGGGAAATAGAACACAGGGAGTCACTCAGTTTGCTCCCAACACCCCTTTCCAGCTGCTCACCAGAGCTACCTTAGCAAGTACTCTAGGAGTATGGAGAAATGAAAACAACAAACTCACACACCTTTTTAACAAACACAACCAGTCCTGTCTACCCATCCAGGTATTTTCTTCTTATATGGAATATCAACCTATATCTGCCTCCCCACTAACTGGCCAGGCACCTGCACCTTAGTTTCTAAGTCCCAACATTAACATTGCCCCAGGAAATCAGACTCTATCAGTACCCCTCAAAGCTCAAGCCCATCAGCGCAGAGCCATACAACTAATACCCCTGCTTATAGGGTTAGGAATGGCTACTGCTACAGGAACTGGAATAAGCAGTTTATCTACTTCATTATCCTACTACCACACACTCTCAAAGGATTTCTCAGTTTGCAAGAAATAACGAAATCTATTCTTACTCTACAATCCCAAATAGACTCTGGCAGCAGTGACTCTCCAAAACCAAGGAGGCCTAGACCAACTCACTGCTGAGAAAGGAGGACCCTGCATCTTCTTAGGGGAAGAGTGTTGTTTTTACACTAACCAGTCAGGGACAGTATGAGATGCCACCTGGCATTTACAGGAAAAGGCTTCTGAAATCAGACAACGCCTTTCAAACTCTTATACCAACCTCTGGAGTTCGGCAACATGGCTTCTCCCCTTTCTAGGTCCCGTGGCAGCCATCTTGCTATTACTCACCTTCAGGCCCTGTATTTTTAACCTTCTTGTCAAATTTGTTTCCTCTAGGATCGAGGCCATCAAGTTACAGATGGTCTTACAAATGGAACCCCAAAAGAGCTCAACTAACAACTGCTACCGAGGACCCCTGGACCAACCTGCTGGCCCTTTCACTGGCCTAAAGAGTTCCCTTCTGGAGGACACTACAACTGCAGGGTCCCTTCTTTGCCCCTATCCAGCAGGAAGTAGCTAGAACAGTCATCGGCCAATTCCCAACAGCATTTGGGGTGTCCTGTTTAGAGGGGGGATTGAGAGGTGAAGACAGTTGAGCTTCTGCATTGGATGGGGACTTGGAGAACTTTTGTGTCTAGCTAAAGGATTGTAAATGCACCAATCAGCGCTCTGTGTCTGGCTAAAAGATTGTAAATGCACCAATCAGCACTCTGTTAAATGGACCAATCAGCGTTCTGTAAAATGGACCAATCAGCAGGATGTGGGCAGGGCCAAATAAGGGAATAAAAGCTGGCCACCCACACCAGTAGTGGCAACCCACTGGGGTCCCCTTCCTGGCTTTGGAAGCTTTATTCTTTTGCTCTTCACAATAAATCTTGCTGCTACTCACTCTTTGGGTTCACACTACCTTTATCAGCTGTAACACTCACCAGGAGGGTCTAAGGCTTCATTCCTGAAGTCAGTGAGACCACGAACCCACTGGGAGGAACAAACAACTCTGGACGCACCATCTTTAAGAGCTGTAACACTCGGCCAGGCGCGGTGGCTCAAGCCTGTAATCCCAGCACTTTGGGAGGCCGAGGCGGGTGGATCACAAGGTCAGGAGATCGAGACCATCCTAGCTAACACAGTGAAATCCCGTCTCTACTAAAAAATACAAAAAAAAAAAACTAGCCGGGCGAGGTGGCGGGCGCCTGTAGTCCCAGCTACTCGGGAGGCTAAGGCAGGAGAATGGCGTGAACCCGGGAGGCGGAGCTTGCAGTGAGCTGAGATCTGGCCAGTGCACTCCAGCTTGGGTGACAGAGCGAGACTCCATCTTAAAAAAAAAAAAAAAAAAAAAGAGCTGTAACACTCACCACAAGTGTCCATGGCTTCATTCTTGAAGTCAGTGAGATCAAGAACCCACCAGAAGGAACCAATTCCGGACACACAGCCACTATGAAAAACAGTGTGGAGATTCCTTAAAAAATTAAAAGTAAAACCACTATTTGATCTAGCAATCCCACTACTGGGTATCTACCCAGAGGAAAAGAAGTTATTATATGAAAAGATACTTGCACATAGTTTTTGTTTGTTTGTTTGTTTGTTTGCTTTTTGGTTTTTTGGTTTTTTAGATGGAGTTTCACTCTTGTTTCCCAGGCTGGAGTGCAGTGGTGTGACCTCAGCTCAGTGCAACCTCCGCCTCCAGGTTCAACCAATTCTCTTGCCTCAACCTCCCAGATAGCTGAGATTACAGGTATGCACCACCACACCCAGCTAATTTTTGTAGTTTTAGCAGAGATGGGGCTTCACCATGTTGGCCAGGCTGATTTTGTACTTCTGACCTCAGGTGATCCACCGCTCTAGGCCTCCCAAAGTGCTGGGATTACAGGCGTGAGCTACCGCACCCGGCCCAAGCACAAGCATGTTTATAGCAGCACAATTTGCAATTACAAAATTGTGGAACCAACCCAAATGCCCATCAATCAACGAGTAGATAAAGAAGCTAATATATATATATACTGGGATTACAGACGTGAGCCACCACACCCGGCCCAAGCACACGCATGTTTATAGCAGCACAATTTGATTGTGGAACCAACCCAAATGCCCGTCAATCAATGAGTGGCTAAAGAAACTGTGATATATATGTTCCATTATACATATCTGTGTGTATATATATATATATATATATATATATATATATATATACACACACACACACATATGTATGATGGAATACTACTCAACCATAAAAGGAATGAATTAATAGCATTTGCAGCTACCTGGATGAGATTGGAGACTCTTATTCTAAGTGAAGTAACTCAGGAATGGAAAACCAAACATTGTGTGTTCTCACCGATATGTTAGAGCTAAGCTATGAGGATGCAAAGGCATAAGAATGATGCAATGGACTTTGGGGACTTGGGGGGAAGGGTGGGAGGGGAGCGAGGAATAAAGGACTACAAATAGGGTGCTGTGTATNTGTGTGTATATATATATATATATATATATATATATATATATATACACACACACACACATATGTATGATGGAATACTACTCAACCATAAAAGGAATGAATTAATAGCATTTGCAGCTACCTGGATGAGATTGGAGACTCTTATTCTAAGTGAAGTAACTCAGGAATGGAAAACCAAACATTGTGTGTTCTCACCGATATGTTAGAGCTAAGCTATGAGGATGCAAAGGCATAAGAATGATGCAATGGACTTTGGGGACTTGGGGGGAAGGGTGGGAGGGGAGCGAGGAATAAAGGACTACAAATAGGGTGCTGTGTATACTGCTTGGGTGATGGGTGCACCAAAATTTCACAAATCACCACTAAAGAACTTAGATAACCAAATACCACCTGTACCCCAATAACCTATGGAAATTTTTTTTTTTAATGATTAAGTGAAGTCGTAAGAGTAGAGCTTGAATCTGATAGGACTGTAGCTCTCTCTCTCTCTGTCTCTGTCTCTGTCTCTCTCTCTCACTCTCTCTGTCGTGTAAAGAACATAGCAAAAATTTAGCCAGCTGTTTGCAAACCAGGAAGAGAGTCCTTGCCAGGTTCTTGGACGTCCAGCATCAAGAACTATGAGAAAATAATTGTCTCTTGTTTAAGCCGCTCAGTCTATGATATTTTGTTATTGTAGCCTAAGCTAACTAAGACAGTGTTGACTTCCTATTGGAAAACTTATTCCATGGAGACAGCTACAATTCCAAAATACGTGGCTATATATCTTTCTGTCACTCCAACCTACATGATATTAATTGAGATATCATATTTGATGTGCTTTAGTTCAGAAGAATCATAAACCCTGGAATCAATAGGGACCATAGACAATTTCTAGTCTAGGGTTTCAAACTGCATTGTTAGAACCTCTCAGGGCCTGCCACAGGCAGAGGAGAGTTTATATTTGAGCATCGACTATGTACTAGACACAGTGCCAGGAGAGTCAGCTATGGTACAAGGTTCCTGTCATCTTGAAGCTTACATTCTAATGGGGAGAGACAGATAACAGACAAATAAAAGAGTAAATAGCCAAGATAATGACAGAATCTCCTATGAAGGAAATAATAGACTAAATAGGATGGTCAGGGGAGGCCTCTTGGGGAAGTGGGGCCATAAAAAGAAAGAGGAATAACTTCTTAGATGGAGAGAACAACAGGTTCGAAGGCCCAAATGTGCAAAAGGGATGCAGGTGGCCTGGGAAAGACGGAATCCAGAATACCTGGCACATACCGAGCAAAGGGGGGAAGGTGTGAGACGAGACTGCAGAGGCAGGAAAGAGCCAGACCATGCAAGACTGTGAACATCTTGGTAGAGGATTTTAGGCTTTCAGAGCAAAAGAATGACACTGGACAGTTTCAGGCAGAAGAATGCACAACTGTAGGATTCTCCTGGTTGCTATAGAAGGAATGAGTTAAGGGGAGGCAGGAATGGAAGCTGGAAGACCATTTACGGGGCCTTTGGAGAAATGCAGGTGAGAGAGCATAGGCAGGAGAAGGTTATATTTTGAAGGTAGACTTGCTGCTAAACTGGATAAAGGAAGGGAGAGAAAGAGAAGACTTAAGAGTAACCTAGGCCAGGCGCAGTGGCTCATGCCTGTAATTCCAGCACTTTGGGAGGCCGAGGCGGGTGGATCACCTGAGGTCAGGAGTTCGAGACCAGCCTGACCAACATGGAGAAAGCCCGTCCCTACTAAAAATACAAAATTAGCCGGGTGTGGTGGCACATGCCTGTAACTACTTGGGAGGCAGAGGCAGGAGAATCGTTTGAACTTGGGAGGCAGAGGCTGCAGTGAGCCGAGATTGAGCCACTGCACTCCAGCCTGGGCAAAAAGTGAAACTCCATCTCAAAAAAAAAAAAAAAAAAAAAGTAACCTAAATTCTGAGTTCAAGCAATTAAGTGTTACCATTCACTGAGGGGAAAGACTTGGAGATGAACAGATTTGGGAACTGGCAGAATCCAGAGTTCACTTTGGAGCAAGTGAGTTTTGAATGCCTCTTAACCACTCCAGTGCAGCAGTGAGATAGGGTGTATGAACTACGAAGTCCAGAGAGTGGTGGATGGAGCTGGAACTGTAGTGGGGAAGAGTGTAAGTCAGTACTCTTTTGACTGCAAGAGACAAAAATTCAACTCAAGTAGCTTAAGCAAAATAAGTAACTAAACAAAAATTGAACACAATAATATTAGTGAACTTTCAGCTCACATAACCAGTAAACCCAAGGATGGGCTTCAGGCCCAGCTAGACCCAGAGACCCATATAATGCCATGGATGATGACTCTCTCCATCGGTTGCTTCTTCCTTCCTCAATATACTGGATGAGGTGGCACCATCTCATAGGTCCTCCACACAGGAGTCCAGAGAAAGGGGAAAACTCTTTCCCACGGCCCATAGGCTGAGGCTTCAGGACAATTCTCGTTGGCACAATTTGAGTCATGAGCCCATCTCTGAACTTATCACGCATCCAAAAAATAAAAGGAGAACATGACTAGTCTGGGTTGTGAGCCAATGCAATGGGTCAAATTGGGGAGAGGAAGCCACAGAGCACAGAGATAAACAACCTTACCAACCCCTGATGGAGGGCAAAGAAGTTACTTCCCCAGAGAGTAGGCAGGGTACTTTATCAGACAGAGGGGATGGCTGCTAGATGATGAGTAACGTTAGTTATTGTAACAAGCAAATCCCAACATTTTCTATATCTGAACACATTAAAATGCTATTTCCTGCTCACATAATTTTTCTTTTTTGAGACAGGGTCTTGCTTTGCCACCCAGGCTGCACGGCAGTGGCATGATCTCAACTCACTGCAGCTTGGATCTTCCTGGCTCAAGCCGTCCTCCCACCTCAGCCTCCCGAGTAGTTGGGACCACAGGCCTGAGCCACTATGCCCAGCCACTCACATAATCTGTGTGTTCTTGATCCGGCAGCTTTCTTTGAAGCAGTGATTTGAGGAAATGGGTTTCTTCTCTTCTGTATCTGTGCCAGCTTCAACAAGTGGCTTCTAAATTTCGAACACTAAGCCAGGCCTGGTGGCTTATGCCTGTAATCCCAGCACTTTGGGAGCCTAAGGCAGGCAGATTGCTTGAGCTCAGGAGTTCGAGACCAGCCTGGGAAACTTGGCAAAACCCCATCTGTATGTAAAAAATAAGGAAAAATTAAAAAACAAATGAAAAAATAAAATAGCAGCACTCACTCTTCTCAAGCCAGCAGAAGTGGGTGAAGAAGATTAAGAAGACACACCCATTTCTCCACCACCTCTAGTCACATACAGAACTAGCCATGGGGCCCCACTGTGTGTAGGGAAGTTTTGCAAAATTCATACCTGGCTGGGCGACCATTCCCAGCAGCCACTCTGCACAACGGGAGGGAAACCTAAGCCTCTGGTGGACAGCAGCCACGTCTCCCACAGGTGCTGAGCAGACAGAGAGCAGATGTCCATCTCTAGCATCCATCCAGCAGTCCTGCACAGGATGGAGAGTGATCAGCATGGGCTTACTCCATGCTTTTCTGGGCTGGTCTCTCTCACAGTGAAGCTCCATGTTTATGATTCTTGGCCCTAGATGTATATTAGAATCACTTGTTGCCGGGTATAGTGGCTCATGCTTGTAATCCCAACACTTGGGAGGCCGAGGTGGGAGGATCACTTGAGCTGAGTTCAAGACCAGCCTGGGCAACACAGTGAAACCTCATCTCTACTAACATTAAAAAAAAAAAAAAATCAGCCAGGTGTGCTGGCACATGTCTGTAGTCCCAGCTACTTGGGAGGGGTGGGCTGAGATGGGAGGATAACTTGAGCCCAAGAGGTTAAGGCTGCAGTGAGCCCTGAGTGTGCCACTGCACTCCAGCCTGGGTGACAGAGCAAAGCCCATATCCATGTTCAGACTGATTGAATCAGTCTTTCATGGGTGGAGCCTAGCATTATTATTTGGGAAAAACTCCTTTGAAGTGGCTCTAATGTGTACCCAGGAATGAGAACCATTTGGCTTAAATAAAAGAAAGACATTTGGCCAGGTACAGTGGCTCATGCCTGTAATCCCAGCACTTTGGGAGGACGAGGTGGGCAGACCACCTAAGGTCGGGAGTTCAAGACCAGCCTAACCAACATGGAGAAAACCTGTCTCTACTAAAAATACAAAATTAGCCAGGTGTGGTGGCGCATGCCTGTAATCGCAGCTACTCAGGAGGCTGAGGGTAGGAGAATCGCTTGAACCCAGGAGGCGGAAGTTGTGATGAGCCGAGATGGTGCCATTGCACTCCAGGCCAGGTAACAAGAGCGAAACTCTGTCTAAAAAAGAAAAGAAAAGAAAAGAAAAGAAAAGAAAAGAAAAGAAAAGAAAAGAAAGAAAGAAAGAAAGAAAGAAAGAAAGAAAGAAAGAAAGAGAAAGAGAAAAAAAAGAAAGACATTTAATAGTTCTCAGTAATAAAGAGAGGAACCAACTGTCTTTTAAAATTGTAGTCTTAAAAATTTGAGGGAGGAAACCCAGTGAATTCCATCTTGGGACAGGCGGCCATCACTAGACTAGGGACCATTGCTGTAGGGATGACTCATGAAAAACGTGTCACTCAAAACTACAAATATTCAGCACAGTGTTCAAACACACACGGGGCGTGGCATGGGGCAGAATCTGCAGCAGCAAGATCAGCGGACAGGAGGTGAGAAAGAAGCGGGACTGAAGCCTACACATTCAAGGAGTTTGTCTCAGAAGGAAACTGCGAAATAAAGACCATCCCTGACGTGTTGACATTGATGCTGAAAGGGATACAGAAAGCCTGGAAGGCCCGGCGCGGTGGCTCACAACTGTAATCCTAGTATTTTGGGAGGCCGAGGCGGGCGGATCACCTGAGGTCGGGAGTTCAAGACCAGCCTGACCAACATGGAGAAACCCCATCTCTACTAAAAATACAAAATTAGTCGGGCGTGGTGGCGCATGCCTGTAATGCTATCTACTCCGGACGCTGAGGCAGGAGAATCGCTGGAACCTGAGAGGCGGAGGTTGCGGTGAGCCAAGATCACGCACTTGCACTCTAACCTGGGCAACAAGAGTGAAACTCCAACTCAAAAAAAAAAAAAAAAAAAAAGGGAAAGCCCTGAAGAAGGAGTGACTCTTGGGACAGGAGGTTTGACACACTCAAAGTGAGAAAATTGATCACTCGGCATACACCATGCACAGGCCGAACCTGGCCCAAAATATCTAACTTTGTCTGAAAAAATGAAAATGTCACTTTCAACACCACTCCCCCAACCAAAATCTTGATTTGTTTACAAGAACCACATAAGGATTCTTACTCCTTAACCATTAGATGGTTGAGTCCCCTCAAAATAGAAATTAAAACCACACGCCGTTTTTCATCTGCCCTCGTTGCAGGGGTATGTTCACTTTGGGCTCATCCCAGGCATTCTTTTTATTATTTTTTTTATTATAAAGAGTTTCACTCTTGTTGCCCAGGTTGGAGTGCAGTGGCGCGATCTCAGCTCACCACAACCTCCGCCTCCCAGGTTCAAGCGATTCTCCTGCCTCAGCCTCCCAAGTAGCTGGGATTATAGGCATGGGCCACCATGCCCAGCTAATTTTGTATTTTTTTTTTTAGTAGAGATGGGGTTTCTCCATGATGGTTAGGCTGGTCTTGAACTCCCGACCTCAGGTGATCTGCCCACCTCAGCCTCCCAAAGTGCTGGGATTACAGGTGTGAGCCACTGCACCCGGCCACATCCCAGGCATTCTTACAGAAAAGCTTAATCAAATAAAATAAGCTTTTAGGGAGTAAAAAACTGTTTTGTAAACAATGATATACTTTGGGACTCAGGAAGAAATGAAAGGATACATTTAAAACATGTATACCAAGAAGCAAAGAAAAACATTAGTGGAGTTACTTTATTAAATCAGAAAATTACAGCATTTTGTACATGAAAAGCTTTCCCCACAACTAATAAGGTACAAATGAAAGGCATTCTGTCGGAATTACCATGCAGTGCTGTGGAAAGAACGCTAAGGCAGGAAGTGGGTTCCAGAACTAGCCTGGTGAATGTTCCATGTGCTGATGAAAAGAACCTGTGTTCCGCAGCTATTAGAATGTTCTGTAAATGTCTGTCAGGTCCATTTGGTGTAAAGTGCAATTTAAATCCAATGTTCATTGGTTTTATGTCCAGGAAATCTGTCCCATGTAAAGTGAAGTCCTCAACTACTATTGTATTAGAGTCTATTTCTAACTTTAAATCTAATAACATTTGCTTTATATCTGAGTGGCCCAGTGTGGGACACATATATATTTACAATTATTATATCCTCAGGCCTGGCACAGTGGCTCATGCCTATAATCCCAGCACCTTGGGAGGCCAAAGCAGGAGGATTGCTTTGATACCTAGAGTTTGAGACTAGCCAGGCAACAGAGCATAACCCCATCTCTACAAAAAAATTTTCTTAATAAAAAAATACAATTATATCTTGCATTAATTGATCCTTGTATCATTACATAATGACCTTCTTTCTCTCTTTTTACAGTTTTTTGACTTAAAATCTATTTTATCTCACGTAAGTATAGTTATTCCTGCTCTTTTTTGGCTTCCGTTTTTATGCACTATCTTTCTCCATCCCTTCATTTTTGGTCTATCCGTCTTTACAGGTGAAGTTTCCTATAGGCAGCATATAGTTGAGTCATAGGGGTGGTTTTTAATCCATTCAGTCCATCTATACCTTTTAAGTGGGAGAATTTAATTCATTTACATTCAAGGTTATCATCAATAGAGGTGTGGACTTTAAAAAAAAAAAAATCTTCCCAGGAGAATCGCCTGTTGTTTTAGAGACAGGGTTTCTTTTGCCCAGACTGGAGTGCAGTGTAGACTCACACTGTAATCACAGCTCACTGTAGACTCCAACTCATGACCTCAAGGGATCCTCCCACCTCAGCCTTTCAAGTAGCTGGGACTATAGGGGTATGCCATCATGCCCAGCTAAATTTTAACTTTTTGTAGAGATGGGGTCTTGCTTTGTTGCCCAGGCTGGTCTCAAACTCCTGGACTCAAGAGATGCTCCTGCCTTGGCCTTCCAAAGTACAGGGATTACAAGTATAGACCACCACACTTAGCCTTGATAGGTGAAGACTTATTTGTGTCATTTTTAAAATTGTTTTCTGGTAAAAATGCTAACAGTAACTAGGAGCTAAAAGATTCATTTTTTTTTCCTCCGGGCATCCACTCTGAGCCCCAGTGAAGAATGGTGCCGACTGTGAGCACTACCAGCAAGCGTACCCTACTGGTTGGAGAACTTCGTTTAAAGGATATAAGTTGTATGTCTTCTGTAAAGGACATGACGATTTAATAATATCAATATCCAATTATCCACTATAATCATAGTCAATACACAGAGAAAGCCATAAAATGCCAGAGTTGGCACCTTAAGATTCTCTTTCACAGCAAAGGAGCAGGACTAAAACCAGGCATCTTGACCAATATCCCACAGGTGCTTTGGTAAAATCTCCAAGACCAGGACCCAGGCCTTCCAGTACCTAATTCAGTGTTCTTTCCATGCCCACACAAAGGCAAGCAGCAGAAGGAGGAGCAAGCATAAGGCCTTCCCAGTCACCACAGCCATGCTGTCAAACCTCTCTGTGGATATGCTGTGTTAACTTCTGAGCCTTGGGGATACCCATATTTACAAAATGATAAATACAGTTAGTCACAGTGTTTAATATTTGGATATGGACCCAGACGCACAAATGAACAAGAACCTCATGTCCTGGGACTTCATGGAGCACATGTTATAGTGGGCAGAGAGACAAACTTGGAATCACCCGTGACACTGCGCATTGAGACTACTGGGGGCAACAATGGGACACACTGAAAGATGACGAGCATGTCACAAGAACTTGAAAGCATTCATGCTCCTTCCTTTTCACAAACTGAGACATCTTCATTTTTTTAACGTGTCCCAGAATCACCTTGACAACAGAAGCACTCTCATTACTATAAAGCCCACGATGAAAGCAGATGGCATGAATTCACCCTAGACGGGTCATGCCAACTTAACATCCCTTTCCAAATAGTATGCCGGTACTATACCAAATAGTATACCACTCTAGGAAGAGTGGTACCACGTGATAAGCTCCTATATTCCAATGATCAGAGTAAAATATCACCAGAACTTTATGTAAAATACATCTTGTAAAAGTATGATTACTTTTTCAGAGTGAAGGCAATATTCTGTGGTTGGTTAATGTTCTAAGATGCTACAAGAACTTTGAGACAGGGTTTCACACTGTTACCCAGGCTGGAGTGCAGTAGCACAATCATAGCTCACTACAGCCTCACACTCCTGGGCCTGTGATCCTTCTGCCTTAGCCTCTTAGTAGCTGGGATGATAGATGTGAGCGACCACACCCAGTTATGAGAAATATATAAAATGCTATTTGTGATCATGTTATTTATAAGAAATATATATATTGTCTTAATCCTTGCTTGGTCTCTTGGTTCTAAAGCCCTTGAAGTATCTTTTGTTTGCTAATGAAATGATTGGCGGCTGGGAGCCCCTAGGTAGCTTCAGGATGAGGGGCTGCTCATCAGAAAGACCAAGGCAAGATTGGAAGGTTTGGACTCCCAGCCTCAGCCTACAACCTCCATAAAGGGGAGAGGGGCTGCAGGTTGTTAATTGCCAATGGTAATCATGCTGACATAATGAAGCCTCCATAAAACCCCAAAGGGTCAGCGTCCAGATGAGCTTCCGAGTAGCTGATGGCGTGGAGAAGGCATGAAAACTCCATACCCCTTCCTACGTTTTGCCCTGTGCATCTCTCCCATCTGGCTGTTCATCTGTATCCTTTGAAATATCCTCTACAGGCCAGAGGCCATGGCTCACACCTGTAATCTCAGCACTTTGGGAGGCTGAGGTGGGTGGATGACTTGAGGTCAGGAATTTGAGACCAGCCTGGCCAACGGAGTGAAACCACATTCCTACAAAAAATACAAAAAGTAGCTGGCTGTGGTGGTGCACACTTGTAATCCCAGCTACTTGGGAGGCTGAGGCACGAGAATCGCTTGAACTTAGGAGGAGGAGGTTGCAGTGAGCTGAGATTGCACCACTGCACACCAGCCTGGATGATGCAGTAAGACTCCATCTCTAAATAAATAAATCAATGAAAGATCCTTTACAATAAATTAGTATTGTACCCAATATGTAATTTTAATAAAGTAATAAAATTAAAAATGGGTAAACATAAGTAGAGTGTTTCCCTGTGTTCTGGGAGCTGCTCTAGCAAATAAATCAAAACGAAGGAAGGGGTCACGGGAACCCCATTTTATAGCCAGTCAGAAGTACAGGGACTTGCGATTGGTATCTGACGTGGGGGCAGTCTTGTGGTCTGAGCCCTCCACCTGTGGGATCTGACTTCAATTCCAGGTAGATAGTATCAGAATTGAATTATAGGACATCCAGCTGGTGTCCACTGGACAATCTGGTGTAAAAGTATTGAGTGGTATGTGACAACAGCAAAACCACTTTGGTTTTGTCCTATATCCCTAATACTATGCTTTTATGTTATCAGATGATGTTATTACAGATATGACTGGAGTTCTTGGTCTTAAGAGTAGTATTTCAACTACCTATTATTTACTATTCCTTTCCCACAGAAACTCAGTGAAAATGATAGAACATTATAGGACTGTTAATGTTTTTGACATGCAAGCATAATGCAGACCTCTTTGATGGTTGACAGATTCCTTTATTAAGTCAAAAACTTCATACAATTGGAAAATAAATGTTTCTTCAATGAATAATCAAACAAAAATTATCCAGGACCTTATAGGATTTTCAGTATGTACCAGGCTTGATGCACATCTTAGAAGACAGGACATTATCTTGCTGGGATCATTAGGGTATGACTGAAAATGAGAAACAGTAATTTTTAAAACATTTGCCTAATAATAGCTTTCCCAAACAGTAGTTCCCCTGAAATTAAAACAGGAAATGCAATTTACGTTTATACCTGGTTTTAGATATGACTCAATATACATCAATTTTAACTTTATGGTTTGGTATTATTTTTTAAAGGTGCTCAATAGAAACTCAAATCTCACTTTAAGACCATGAATTTCAAGCTGCAATGAAGTGTACAATAAAGTTGTAATTTCTCGACATCAAAGTTTAATTATTACAAAATAGTTCAAGTAACAGAATTTCAAAAACAGTATTTGCTTTGCTTCCTTGTTTTGCTCCAACACTAATCATGCTAAGGTTTTTGAAGCACAGCTATGACTAGGACAGGCACTGGTGATTCAGTCACAAAACCCTTCTTGGATGAACAATACTCGCTCTTTTCAGAAGAAAAGGCAACTTTACTTTTCTATTTCTATTACGAAAACAGAGCTAAACAATCTTTTAAAATTTTTTTGTATTTTAGTAGAGACAGGGTTTCACCATGTTGGCCAGGCTGGTCTTGAACTCCTTCAAGTGAGCCACCCGCCTTGGCCTCCCAAAGTGCTGGGATTACAGATGTGAGTCACCCCACCCAGCCTGTTTTACAATCTTAAAGTCTCCTTTTCCACCAGATGATTAAAATCTTAGTTTGTAAATTCCCTCAGTCTCTTAAAATCAATCTATCCAGAAGAGAAGACAAACTTAATGAAGGAAAGAATGCTTCCTCACTCTCTCACCAGAAAGCCAAAGCAAAAATAGAGCCCCATAGAAATTTCAACATTGATTATTTTTTAAATCTTAAAGCTTAGTAGGAATCAAAAAGCTTTACGTAAGTCAGCAAATCTGCAAACCTTGTTAGTTCAATACAAACCATGATCTAGCAGACGACTTATATTCAAAAGCTCATCTTCCAAAAGGTTCCACTTGCCCATCTACTTACACAGAGTCACCACCTTGTTTAGAGAGCCAAGTAGTAATCTTATATGACACATAAAAGCCGTTTCACTGTGATACATATATAATGAAAAGCAATCAGTCTTCAAAGTTTTTCCAATCCACAAGCATGTGTACACACACATACACATGCACACAGTTTCGGTACTCTCATCTCTAAACATTTTAAAGCCTATTTTCTAATTGAATTTTAAAAGTACCTTGAATTTAAATTTTTTTTTTTAACTTCAGTCTTCAATATTGAAACTGCTAAGTTACCCCATTTTCCTTGAAAAAAAAAATAGAAAATAAGGTTGGGGACAAAATTAAAATTAAAATAAACTTGGGAAAACATTACTAAATAGGTTTAAGAGAAAAGTCTATATAGGCCAGGTGCCGTGGCTCATGCCTGTAATCCCAGCACTTTGGGAGGCTGAGCCAGATGGATCACTTGAGGTCAGGAGTCGAGACCACCCCGGCCAACATGGTGAAACCCTGTCTCTACTAAAAATACAAAAATTAGCCAGGCATGGTAGCATGCACCTGTAATCCCAGCTACTCAGGAGGCTGAGGTGGGAGAATCAATTGAACCTGGGAAGCGGAGGTTGCAGTAAGCCGAGATCATGCCACTGCACTCCAGCCTGGACAACAGAGCAAGACTCCATCTCCAGAAAAAAAAAAAAAAACAACAAAAAAACAAAAGCCTATATAAAGAAAATATTCCAATAGGAGATAAACCTATGTGCACAGAGTTACTCACCCCACCCCAGCATGACCTGTAACAACAATTAGAAACAAATGAAATACTCAAAAACAGGAAATTAGGGAGATGATGAAACAACATGGGAAATGCATGATAAGCCAAATATAAAAAAAGATCCCTGTGAGATGGAGCAGGGACCCCTCTTTGGGGTGTGCCAGGGGGATTCCCACAAGCACAGAAATAAAGGAAAATCTTGAGTTCCTTCACTGAAAATTCCAGGCACCTAGCTAGCCCTGAGAAGTAAACCAGCAACCTGATAAGCAAGAAAGTAGTAACAGTTTCAAACAATAGCCAGGGAAGTTAGTCTCCTAGAGACACCCTTAACATGTGTCCCTGAGCTACTTTTCAGAAACCCAGGCCCCCACCAAATGGATTCACACAGACATCAGATAAGGGGGAACACCAGGGACTAAACTCTGACCTCCATTCTTTGTTCTAAGTTTCTTGCTGAGGGGCCTGGCCTGACCTTTTTGTTCCTTTCTGTGGACCCCAAGTTTTTAGACAAAGCTTTGCTTCCTTAACCAATCACAAATCAGGGAGTCTTTGAATCCACCATAACCTATAAGCCCACCCACTTCACCTTTCAGGCCAAACCAATATATAAGCTTCATGTATTGATTTACAATTTTGGTATACAGCCAATCCACCCTGAATGCACCCGATCTCAACTGATTTACAATTTTGCCTTTAACTTCTGCTTTCCTGAAATTTACCACTGCCTTTAAAAACTCTAGCTTGGAAGTCATCATGGAGATCAGGTCTGAAGTATGAGCTGCCCAATTCTCCTTGCTTGGCACCCTGCAAAGAAACATCCTCCTTTCTCCTGCTGCAAAAACCACCTTTTTGCAGTTTTGCTGTTGAAGTTTGCCTTTACTGCGCAGGTGAGCAAACCCCAGTTCAGTTACACCTGCTACATTGAAACAGTATACAGCTCTATTTGCAAAAACTATACAGGAACATTTGACCATAACAAAACCACTGGGTAACGTCTACCGGAAGTATCACTGCAGAGGATTACTCAACAAAAAGTGCAGTTTTCTATAGAAAGCCGAGGGTTTCCCTTGGGAAAGTGTTAATATTTTATTGTTAAGTAACTGGGGCAAAAAGACGAGATTTTCTATAACTGCAACAAAATAGGATTGGAAAGGCATCCCTGCAAGTCCCCAAAGTATAAGGATGGAATATTTTTGATGGTTTTATAATGACAACTATAATTTAGCTCTCTGAAGAAAATGTCCAATCAGACTCAATCACACAAAGCATTTACTATTTTCAATCACTTGCCCAATAACAAAATGTTTAGTAAGAAATTATTCAGAACATGAAGTTGTTTATGAAACATGTGACTAAGCAACATCAAGAAACGCTACAATAGAGCAGCTTACTGTATTCTGCAGTACTCTATACCACTACAAAACTAGTCATAAAGAGCTTAACATACTCAGTATAATGATCGTGGTTTACTTTTTGCAAGCCATGTATCTTTCAGTTACATTCTCCCAGTTGATTACATTCCAAATAGCTTTTAGGTAATCAGGCCTGACATTTTTATACTGAAGGTAATAAGCGTGCTCCCACACATCAATCCCCAGCAGTGGAATAAGGCCTGTTAGAAAGAAGGGGAAAAAAGAACGAACCATCAGTTTCAGTCTAAAACACTGCATCTTCTCAAGTTCAACTTTTATTATTCCACCCATACAAAATTACCCTTTGTAACAATCTCATTCACTTGGTTTTTTTTATAGAAAATTCTCCAGATTTTTTTTTTTTTTTTTTTTTTTTTTTCCGAGGCGAGTCCTTGCTCTGTCGCCCGGGCTGGAGTTGCGTGGCCGGATCTCAGTCACTGCAGCTCCGCTCCGGGTTTACGCCTTCTCCTGCCTAGTCTCCCGAGTAGCTGGATATACAGGCGCCCGCCCACCCTCGCCGGCTGTTTTTTGTATTTTTAGTAGAGACGGGTTTTCACCTTGTTAGCAGGATGTCTCGATCTCCTGACCTCGTGATCGCCGGTCTCGGCTCAAGTGCTGGGATTACAGGCTTGCCCCGCGCACCGCCGATATTTTTAATTGTTATTGTTGTACAAACAAATGTGACAAATTAAGGTGAGTAGAGCATAAAATGATTAAGGAAAGTTGTAGATAACAGTATTTAATGCTATTCTTAAAAATACAACAAATTCATTCAAGAGGGCAATTCTTAGCCTTCCTCATGGTGGTCTTAGGAGCAGCAGGAAGGGTGTATTACATCCGTGGGAGTGGGCAGACGCCCCCTGAGAATCTCCTGCAAAGAGTCTGGGCACTCACAGGGGTTTACGAGAAAACAGCTCTGCTCCGCAAGGCTAATTTTAATCTTTGGAAACACAGAGCAGTTGGAAGACACAGTGTTTTCAGAAATTAAGTGAGGTAAATGAAGAGGTTAGTTCTAACTGTAAAACATTCATTTAAAAAAACTCTCGGGCCAGGCGCAGTGGCTCATGCCTATAATCCCAGCACTTTGGGAGGCCGAGGCAGGTGGATCTCTTGAGGTCAGGAGGTCGAGACCAGCCTGGCCAACATGGTGAAACCCCATCTCTACTAAAAGTACAAAAATTATCCAGGTATGGTGGTATATGCCTGTAATCCCAGCTATTTGGGAGGCTGAGGCAGAAGAATCGCTTGAACCCAGGAGGCAGAGGTTGCAGTGAGCCAAGATTGCACCACTGCACTCTAGCCTGGGCAACAGAGTGAGATCTGTCTCAAAAAAATAAATAAATAAATAGGCCGGGCATGGTGGCTCACGCCTGTAATCGCAGCACTTTGGGAGGTCGAGGTGGGCAGATCACCTGAGGTAGGGAATTCGAGACCAGCCTGGCCAATGTGGAGAAACCCCATCTCTACTAAAAATACGAAATTAGACGGGCATGGTGGTGCATGCCTGTAATCCCAGCTACTCAGGAGGCTGAGGCAGGAGAATGCTTGCACCCAGAAGGCGGAGATTGCAGTGAGCTGAGATTGCACCGTTGTACTCCAGCCTGGGCAACAAGAGCAAAACTCCATCTCAAAAAAAAAAAAAGAAAAAATTAAAATAAATAAATAAATAAATGCAAAACATTTTTGTTAATGTACCTATAAAATTACATGTACTTATTTTAAGAAATGCCAGGACTTCTAAAACATTTTTACTTACACAAGATTCTGAGTGTTATCTGTTAAGATTTGCACAAATTATTACATGATCGTAAGTTAAAACACTGCTGGTTTTCCTTATTTCTAGTTGAATGCTTTACAGTAGAGCATCTCTCCCAAATGAAATGACAATTTTTAAATCTAACCTGTTGTTCCTTGCAGTGGATCCTGATTTGGACAAGCAGCAATTTGTAACTGTCCCCGTTCCTTATTAAAACCAAGCCAACCCCAACCTGAGCCTTGGACACCAACAGATGCAGCCGTCAGCTTCTCCTTAAATTTTTCAAAGGAACCAAAGTCACGTTTGATGGCTTCCAGCAACTCCCCTATTTTAAAAAAATCCAAAAACACCCACAAATGAACAGATTTCAACAATTACAATAAAATGTTGTATTACATGTATTAAAATATTTTTGTCATAGGGCCCAAGAAACTAGACATCAGAAAGCGACACCTGGATCTAAGTTGCACAATTTTAATTCGCATGTTTTCGTTTTTTTATAAACTTTTTTTTTTTTTAATCTTTTACTTTTTGAGACGGAGTCTCACTCTGTTGCCCAGGCTAGAGTGCAGTGGCATAATCTCGGCTCACTGCAACCTCCGCCTCCCAGGTTCAAGAGATTCGCCTGCCTCAGCCTCCTGAGTAGCTGGGATTACAGGCGTGCACCACCACACCTGGCTAATTTTGTGTTTTTAGTAGAGACAGGGTTTCTCCATGTTGGTCAGGCTGGTCTCAAACTCCCGACCTCAGGAGATCCACCTGCCTTGGCCTCCCAAAGTGCTGGAAATACAGGCATGAGCCACCGCACCCGGTTCAAATTTTATTTTAAACTCAGAGGGTGCATGCTCAGGCTTGTTACATGGGTATCATGTGATGCTGAGGTCTGGGGTGCAATTGATCCCATCATCCAGGTAGTGAGTTTAGTACACAACAGTTTTTCACCCCCTCCCCTTCTTTCTCCCTCCCTGCTCTGTCCCCAGTGTCTGTTGTTGCCATCTTTATGTCCGTAAGTACCCCATGTCTAGCTTCCACTTGTGGCATTTGGTTTTCTGTTCCTGGGTTAACTTGCTTAGGATAATGGCCTTCAGTTGCAAGTTTACATTTTTTAATGAATCGTGTTAGAGGGATTTCCCCACTCACTGTGCTATTTTTGTTAGGAAAGAAATAACTACTTCTGTTAGCTTTTTCTTTTCCCTGAATAGAAAATTTTCCCTTGACTTCTACCCTGCTTCTTCTATGTCTCTATTTGGGAATAAAGTTATTGTTCTTATCCAAGGCAGCCCAGATCTTCCTGTCTCGATTACATTGTTTTAAAATGGGCGATTTTCTCTATGACTGAACTAAGGGTATACTTTAAGAGCTACAACCCTTTTATTCTGTAGCAATACAGAATATAATTCTAGATTAGTCACATCAACTAAATCAACTGGGTCAAAATCACACTTCTCTTATTCTACGGGTTTAAAAGTAATCATCTTTGTAAGCACAAATGATGGAATGAAATGGTACAGATTAAAAAAAAAAATGGCAGTGTACCAAAACCATTGGTTGCATATGAATATATCTGATATTCTGATAACTGACAAAACTTCCTAAGTATTAACTGATAGTCTGGAAGACTGAACTCAGAAGAAAAACAAGTTGGCCGGGCACGGTGGCTCACACCTGTAATCCTAGTACTTTGGGAAGCTGAGGTGGGTGGATTATCTGAGGTCAGGAGTTTCAAACCAGCCTGGCCAACATGGAGAAACCCCTCTCTACTAAAAATACAAAAAAATTAGCCGGGCATGGTGGTGGGCGCCTATAATCCTAGCTACTCGGGAGGCTGAGGCAGAGAATCACTTGAACCCGGGGTGGGCGGAGGTTGCAGTGAGCCAAGATCAAGCCACTTCACTGTAGCCTGGGCGAAAGAGCTAAACTCCATCTCAAAATAATAATAAACAAAACAAAATAAAAGTTGCCCAGTTTCCCATGCTTACTCCCCTCATTCATCATTACCTTAAAATGAAATTGTGTATTTCAAGTGCATAAAATAGGCTGCCTTCCATAACACTGATTAAAAACGAACAATAAAACCACAGAAACTTGGGGTGCATATCCAGAGCCCAGAAACAAGAGAGAAGAACTACATTTAGGCCTCATGCCCTCCCTGGGTGAGGAAGATAATTAAAGTCATCTGGGCCTCCACAAGCTACACAGGAAGTCAAGGAAACAGTGATAGCGAACAAGACCATCTAGCCCTGTACTCTCCTCATTCCCTGAACACTTTTAAAAAATACCCAGAAAACCTAATTTCCTGGAACAACTGACTTTTTATCAGTTAGGAAGAGTGAAAAATAGCAAATGACACTGTAATTTAATTCTCAAAACAACACCGTTGTTATCCCTGTATCACATAGATGAAAAAACGTACAGAAGGTTAACTATCTAATCCAGGCCCTAAAAACTAGTAAACAGAAAGTTCATCTTTTCTAGGCTGGGCGCAGTGGCTCACATCCATACCACAGCACTTTGGGAGGCCGAGGTGGGTGGATCACTTGAGGTCAAGAGTTCAAGACCAGCCTGGCCAACATGGTGAAACCCTGTCTCTACTAAAAATACCAAAATTAGCCAGGAGTGATGCCACACGCCTGTAATCCCAGCTACTTGGGTGGCTGAGGCACGAGAATTGCATGAACCTGAAAGGCGGAGGTTGCAGTGAGCCGAGATCACACCACTGCACTCCAGCATGGGTGACAGTAAGACTCCGTCTCAAAAAAAAAAGAAACTTCATAAAACAAAGTTTCTCAGTCTTTCCCTAATATGAAGTACAGTCCAGAAACCAGAAGGTGGAGTTGATGTGATATTCTATGTGTGTGTGAACATAAAATCTTACGACTTAACTCCATGAATGCATTCTCCATTCCTACTTGCGTCCTTTTGAAAGTTACAACTTTTATCGTACTCGTTGTTATGAAAAATATGCCACTATGATACCTCTGGTAAGAATAAGGTAACTTAGGTTGGGCGCAGTGGCTCACGCCTGTAATCCCAGCACTTCGGGAGGCCAAGGCGGGCAGATCACGAGGTCAGGAGTTCAAGACCAGCCTGGCCAACATGGTGAAACCTCATCTCTACTAAAAATGCAAAAATTAGCCGGGCATGCTGGCAGGTGTCTGTAATCCCAGCTACTTGGGAGGCTGAGGCAGGAGAATCGCTTGAATCCGGGAAGTGGAGGTTGCAGTGAGCCAAGACTGCGCCACTGTACTCCAGCCTGGGCAACAAGAACAAAACTCCATCTCAAAAAAAAACACAAAAAAACAAGTATAAGGTAACTTAAGTAAATCAACCATCGACTCCTACTGTGCACAAGATGAAGATAAGGGTGCACCAATATATACTAACCTTTGGGTTCTCCACCACCATTAGGGCTGAGGTTTGTCCAGAAAATGCTATGATTGATATGACCACCACCATTGAACTTCAGTGCAGGCTGAAGAGCTATCTGGGCGGTAACATCTCCTGAAAAGTTAAAATGCAAACACATTTTTTAAATAACTCTTACTTTTTCAACCACTGTATACATCATATTTTTTTCTTTGTAAGCTATTAGATAATGGGACCAGCTTATCTATAACATCCCTGTTTGTCCTAAAATTCAACTCCCCCCAAAATTATTTGTCCCAGACATGCTGAACAACTGAGGAAGGGCCCAGCAGAGGTGGAAAAGCTAGAAAATTCACTCCTGGCTGCTAGGCTCAGGGTTCTTTTAGACAGAAGAGATTTCAGGAAATGAAACACCAAAGAGGACAATCAAATAAAATAACAGAATGCTAAAATGTATGGCTCAACACACAGACTATACAGAAAACTTTCAACTCTCATTTTCAAGACAGACAACCATTCACTGGGAAATATCTCCACGTCACATTAACAAGGAACTCAACATACTCAAAACTGAACTCCTGATGTTCAACCCCAAACTTAACTCCTCCTATTGTCCCCCCCGCCCCCCGCCATCTCAGTAAATGCCAGCTCTGTCCCTCAGGACATCCTTAGGAACCTGATGTCATTTTTGACTCCTCTCCCTTCACCCCCCATCCAATCCACCAGCATATCCATTAGCAAAGCCAGCTCTACCTTTAAAATACATCCAATCTATATAAAAGCACACAGGGAAAAATGAAAGACAAAATATAGCACAAGCAGAACCCAATCCCTTCTTCCTAACTCTACTGCCACCTCATTGGTACAGAGGACCAGTATCTCCCACTGCACTGGTGCCACTATTCCCTCAGTTTTGGGAGGGGGATGGGCTTTGCCCTCTCCAAAAGTTCTCCTTCTCACTGGAGTGAACCCTAGGTGCTTACACTCAGCTACTCTCACTACCAAGAGGCACTGCACTTGACCCTGTCATTGAGCATGTGCTTACCCAGCTGCAGCCACACTGGCATTTTTGCACTCACATGACCAACTCGAATGTTCCCTTCAAGGCTAGCTGGGCACTGCTGCCTCTGCTGAACAGTCTTCCCCATGACAGCCTCATACTGCACTCCTGTTCCTCCTTCAAGTCTCCACTGAAACATCAACCCCACCAGTGAAGCCTTCTCTAAACACCATACATGAATTAGCAATTCCCTGCCACCCTCCCAGACCCTTTACTCCTTCTCGATAGGCCCTGTAACTCCTGGCATACTGCATGGGTACCTTGTCAAACAAGTAGGCAAAATAAAACATTCTTTTCTATGCCTTCAAGAAGCTACAGATTAACTGAACTATTAATATTACAAAAAAATGGAAATCCCCTTGTTTAATGAATATTTCATGCATATTATCCACACGATATCAAGAGAAGCAAAGTAAAGGACAGAGAGACCCACTGAGAGCTCTGCTCTCAAGGAGCTTACATTTTGGAAAAAGTTCTCAACTGCTGTTCTGAAAGTGTACATTAAGAACATATGTCTGGGTCGGCTGCGTGGCTCACACCTGTAATCCCAGCACTTTGGGAGGCCGAGGCGGGCATATCTCTTGAGGTCAGGATTTCGAGACCAGCCTGGTCAACATGGTGAAACCCTGTCTCCACTAAAAATACAGAAACTAGCCAGGCATGATGGCGCGTTCCTGTAATCCCAGCTACTCAAGAGCATGAGGCAGGAGAATAGCTTGAACCCAGGAGGCAGAGGTTGCAGTGAGCCGAGATTGCGCCACTGCACTCCAGCCTGGGCGACAGGGCAATACTCTGTCTCAAAAAAAAAAAGAAAAAGAAAAAAAGGTACATACAAGGCCAGGTGAGGTGGCTCACACCTGTAATCCTAGCATTTTGGGAGGCCGAGGTGGGTGGATCACTTGAGGTCAGGAGTTCCAGACCAGCTTGGCCGACATGGAAAAACCCCATCTCTACTTAAAAAACCACAAAAAGTAGCCAGGTGTGCTGGTGGTAATCCCAGCTACTCAGGAGGCTGAGGCAGGAGAATTGCTTGAACCCAGGAGATGGAGGTTGTAGTGAGCCGAGATCACATCACTGCACTCCAACCTGGGGGACAGATTGAGATTCCGTCGTCAAAAAAAAAAAAAAAAAAAGAACATAGGTCTAGCTAGGCACAGTGTCTCATGCCTGTAATCCCAGCACTGTGGAAGGCTGAGGTGGATGGATGGGGGAGCCCAGGAATTCAAGAACAGCCCGGGCAACATAGTGTGACCCCGTCTATTTTTTAGATAAAATTTTTAAAAAATTTTTTTAAAAAGGAACATACATAGGCAATGCTGCTTTCTGAAACAAGCTCCAGTTGTTCAGCAATTCAGAAAGGAGGAGAGGACCAAGTGATATCTGAATACACGGCTAATCTCGAAGGGTTATTTAAAAGACACCAACTTTTTTTTTTCCTTGCTAGGTTTTACAAATAATTCTTATAAAACTGTGTTTCCCTTATTAAATTTTGATTGAGTCACCTCCTAAAAATAATGTAAGTTTTCTATTATTTTTTAATAAATCAATAGTAACTAAATTTTTCCAAATGGGGAAAAGGATACATGCTTAATGAGAGATAATTTAATATTCTTAACATCTTACAGTTTGCTTACTCATTTTAAAATTAATAAAAATGAGGGGCTTAATATCTGCTTTAAGGAACACTTTTTCTGAAATTCAACATTTTTATTGGCTTCAGTTTAGTTTTTGCCTCACAATAATATAAAAGTCAAATGCTTTTGGTTGAAAATATTTCATTAATCAGTTACATGTGATGAGATTATGACCATTGTTTACCTTTTTTCCCCAAGATTTCAAACCATGAAAATCTAACTTTTAATAATTTTAAAATATGTTTAAGTAAAAGAAAGCTCTGCAGGTACTCAATCACTTATAAACAATATAGTACAATATAATATAAAGCTTTTTTCCAGTGGGTTGTATTACATAAGTAAAGCTCTGATTCCACAAGTAAAGGACTGAAATTAAGTTGTTTTTAAAATACTGAAGAGAAAGCTTCCCAGGCGTCACATGTTGCTTTACAGGAATTACTTTCACAACTGGGGTATTCCCCATTCTCTCCCCATTACATGTTTCTCAAATTTGTTATTTCCTAAATCACGGGGCCTTTTCCCGTAATTCAAGGTTCATCTGTCTCAAGCAAAGCTTCCAGAATGTGGTAACTTCCTCCTCTTTTACTTTAGTCATTTACTTCAAACACAATCAGGCTGAAATACCGCATTTTTCCACTAGATGCCTCCAGTCAACAAGATGTCACTGTCTAAAAATTACTCAACAAATTTCATAACCCCGAAATTCAAAACATTTAAGGAAAATAAACACTTTTACTACCTAGCTCACCAAGCAATACAGAGTCTGAAAACATGACTATTGATCATCTTCCTTGTGCACACCAATAACGAACAGATTAAAAGGACAATACTATTTTGTAAAAAAACGTTATAACATTCCCATACACACCCCAAACGGCGCAGACTCAAAAGTCCACACACCCCTGGTTTTACCAACCAAGCTCCTGAGGGGGGAAAAAAAAGTTAACGTCATATTTTTTAATTGCATTACAAATATGAGTAAATAGTAAATAAAAACAAGCCTATTTCAGTTTCCTACTGAAGGGCTATTTTCCTTGTGAATTTTGACCCCTAACTGAAATCAAGAAAAGTATCAAGTCTAAAGATTCTGAACTGTTCCACAGTTAGGTTACTGCTTTACCAGTTAAGTTACTGCTTTTTTGGTAACGCACACCATAGTGGTGTGCCTCCTCTTCTCCCACCTGAAGTCAACAAGTGGGCTCAGTGAAGTTTTCCCTGTAGGGTAGCTGGGGATGCAGGGAGTCTCCAAGTCCTAGGCTGGACTCCCGACCCCGTTTGCTCTCAGGAAGATGACAAGGACCACGGTTCCTAGCACGGAGTAGTGTCCCCCTGTCTCCCACCTTCAGTGTGACCTGGCAACAAGGCGCCACTCCCACTTCTATCAGGAGGTGACCCTGACACTCAGAGACAGTCACAGACACTTGCGGACCTGATGATGTGGACAGGCGCTCTCAGCCCTCCTGCAAACGGCTGGAACACCTACCTGAGAGACCAAACATTTCGCCAAAACATATTATACAACAATTTCAGTTTGCAAAAAAAACGAGTGACACAGTAGAGCTTTCTTTTCCGGCCCTACAATTCACCAGTGCTGGCAATATGGGTAACGGAATGTGGCTTACAACACTAAGACAAACTCCTTCGCAGGACCCCAAGTTCCCTGAGACGACAGAAGTGTGTTCAAACCCATCGAGGCACTCCTACAACGAGGTAGACCATGTGTTTAAGACAGACTACTGTGCCTGGAAAACTCGGAACCGGTACAAACACGAAGCAGGTTCTCCCCCACCGAGAGGCCCATTCGTGTGGGGCCCGGCTCCCCTGGGGTCGCCTCTGCCGGCGACTGCCTCCCGCCGCTCAGCCTGGAACCTACCCTTGGCCAACGCCTCCTGGTACTTCTCCTCGGTGACGTTCAGGTTGTTCACGTAGGCCGCGTGGTGCTTGCTGTGGTGCAGCTGCATGATCTCCGCGTTGATGTGAGGCTCCAGGGCGCCGTAGTCGTAGGGCAGGTCGGGGAGGCTGTGTTTCTGCCTGGAGCCCAGATACCCCAAAGCCGGCGCCAACTGCCTGCCGGTGCTGAAGACGCGAAAGCACAGCCCGGTCAGTCCGCGCCGCGGGACAGTCTACGCAGGCTGGGTTGCCGAGGAACGGCAGCGCGCGGCGTCCCCCGAGTCCCCGCGTCCCCTCCCTGCGGATCCCCGCTCCAGCCGCCGCGCCGCGCACTCCCGGGAGAACCGCCCGCAGGTGCCCCGGCCCCGCCAGGCCCGGTGCTCGACATCGGCGGCGGAGGCCCTGCCCGCAGCGCCCACTATCGCCCTTGAGGTGGCCTTGACCGGGTCCCCTTTTCGTCTCAGCCCGCAATGCCCCGGCTCAACATTGTGCTGTAGTGCTGCGTAGATTCG
Organism: Rhinopithecus bieti; assembly: GCF_001698545.2. NCBI lineage: Eukaryota > Metazoa > Chordata > Mammalia > Primates > Cercopithecidae > Rhinopithecus > Rhinopithecus bieti. Next base: position 813,510 of record NW_016815616.1, on the reverse strand, counting down.
TACTACCGCTGGATGCCGCCAATCTGGCCCGAGCCGCTATCGAGGCAACCACAGCACAACTGGTGGCTACTGCGCGCCGCCTCGCGCCCTTAATCGATGAGCGCGCAGAGGAGCAGCGGCGCGACCCCAGCTGCGCCGCAATGGCACCGCCGGACCCCGCCGCGCCCGCCGCGCCTAACCGGGGGGGCACGCAGGGCGCCCCCGGGCCTGTCCCGCCCGCCCCCGCTTGCCGTACACCCTGCGCCCAGGGCACGGGAGAAAGGGGACTGCAGGCTAGCCTCGGCCTCGGCAACCTCGCTGTCTGTCTGCCTTGGGCGGTACGCGGCCGAGGGAAGGCGGCCCCTGTCCCCGTGGAGTTGGTACGGCCCGAAGGCCCTACCTCCGGCTCTCCCAGATCCGGGTGCCGGCGGGGATCGCGCTGCACGAGGCGGCTGCGGCACCTGCCCCTGAGCTTTGGTTAGGCTGGGGCGGCCGCGGGGTCCAGAGGCCTCACTGCAAGAAGACATTCGTACCCTCCCAGGGCCCCCGGGACTGTTCCTAGGGAAGACAGGGCCTAGCTGCTGGTCAGCGCCGCTCAGCCGGCCTATGAGCGGAGGGTAGAGCCAGCGCCCTTCCAACCCGTATTCAGCATTCCTGCGCCGTGCCCTTGCTTTGCAAGTAAGCTGACCTTGGGACCTCCTCCAGGACAGGAGGCACACAGACTTTGTCCCCACCGGCTGCCTAAGAACAGTTCTTGGACACCTACGACTTGCCCGAGACTGCAGGCAGGATTTGCACACATTTATCTTTATTTTCCCCCTAGGGTTGGTATTGTTGATTCCAGTTGACAACGAAATCCTGAGGTTAAGCAGCTTCGCCTGGGCAGTTACTGAGTGAGTCAGGACTAGTTCCTACTTTCCTGACTACTAAGCCCTGGCAGTCATATTTTGTGTGTTTACAGTAACTCTGTGAACCAACTGTTCAGGATAACATAAAAGGACAACAGAGGATTCTTTCCTGCGCTGTCTTGTAGCCTAAGCTGTTAAGTATCAAGTGCTCTCTCAACAGTTAAACTACAATCCCGAATGGTGTGAATCTTCCATGTGTAGAGGTTAGGAAATCTACACTGCCATTGGCGGGAGTTACCCCTTTATTGAAGAGAATATGATGGAAGGTAGCAGGTGCTGAACCGTTTCCGTTGCTTCTTGCAACCCTGGTACAGCCCTCCCAAGGATGACTAGGCTTCTGGTAAGTGGAATGGGAAAACATTCAGGCAAAGAGGAACCACCTGAATTTGGCTTCACAACAGGAAGGGCTGGGCTTGTTTACAGACATCAGAAGAATGTAACTAGGGCTACGTGTTGGGGTGAAGAAGGAAATTCAGGCTGGGACCAGGTTATAGATACGCTTTTTAGAAGTTATTATTTATATATTTTTGAGACACGGTCTCGCTCTGTCGCTCAGGCTGGAGTGCAGTGTCGCGATATCGGCTCACTGCAACCTCTGCCTCCTGGGTTCAAGTGATTCTCCTGCCTCAGCCTCCGGAGTAGCTGGAATTACAGGCGTGCGCCTCCAGGACCCGCATTTGTGTGTGTGTGTGTGTGTGTGCTTTTGGTAGAGACGGGGTTTCACTATGTTGGCCAGGATGGTCTCAAACACTTGACCTCAAGTGATCCACCTGTCTCAGCCTCCCAAACTGCTGAGATTACAGGTAGGAGCCACTGCACCCAGCCTATAGATACCCTTAAAACACAGACAAGAGCAGAGATTTCATGTGGTTGTTAATTGGAAGCTGAGAAACATTTCTGCTGAAGTGAGACACACTGAAAGTGGTTTTTCAGGCAAGGTGGTCTGGCACTGACTTGGGCGGACGAAGGGAGTGCAGGCTAGTTAGGAAGCTGGTACATTCGTCTCAGCAGGAGGTACTGCAGGTCACTTTTAGGGCACTAGCTATGAGAACTGGAAGAAAAGGGCATTTTGATGGATGAACCAACAGGATTCAGAGACAGATCAGTCATTGTAATGGAAAGACTTGATCTAGTGGTAATAAAATATTCCCATAGGGAGACTGAGCTCAGGCTACTTGCACTTCTTGTTTGTACAGAGAGTGATACTTTGAGATTAAAGTAACTCCTAGGACATGCCCTTTAGAACAAGCACCAAACGCTGGGGGCTGGTAGGACTGACAGCAGCAGTCAGGTAGAAGAATCTTCAACATCACACCTGTCATCAGCTCCATCATTACAAAACACTACCACGACTGAGCACATCCAAGGTTGTGGGATATGGGAGGTAAAAGAAAAGTTTATCACTTTGTCTACTATACCCAGTGAATAGGCTCCGTTTTCTTTTTCTTTTTGTTGCCCAGGCTGGAGTGCAGTGGCGTGTTCATCGCTCACTGCAGCAACTTGCTGGACTCATGTGATTCTCCCACCTCAGCCTCCCAAGAAGCTGGAACTACAGGTGCTTACCACCATGCCTGGCTAATTTTTTGTATTTTTTATAGAAACAGAGTTTTGCCATGTTGCCCAGGCTGGTCTCAAACTCCTCGGCTCAAGTGATCCTCCCACCTCAGCCTCCCAAAGTGCTGGGATTTATATAGGCTTGAGCCATCGCACCTGGCTGCCTTTTTTTTTTTAGGTGGCTACTGTAGGGGTTACTGAATGGACTCAGAAGTTAGATTACAGTCGATTGAGCTGTCCCCCGTTTCTCCAGCCAGCTCAGGATGTCCTCTGCAACATCAGGACACCATGAATATGGATTTCCCATAGATAAACTTCCTAAGGCTACATCGCAGCCATCCTGAGACCCGCCACAGTGCAGACCTATATATTGTTTGGAAGAGCCAACCAATGTGGGTTGAGATGAAGTCATTTTGAGCCAGGTATTAACTGCATTGATATTCCAGTAACAGATCCAGCCATAGTTTCTTAAACACAGAAGAGTGTATTCCCTCATGTAACAAAGATCTGGGGCAGTCAGTCCTGGGTTGGGATGAAATTCCACAGTCATCAAGGATGTAGGCTTTCTGTCTTCAAAGCTGCCTCATGGTCCATAATAGCTTCCACAGCACCAGCAACCTCATCTCCTTTCTAGGAAAGGGGGAGCACAAAAGCCTGGCCTCCCACTGTCTCCCCCAACCATTTTTTTTCTTTCTTTCTTTTTGAATCAGTCTCGCTTTGTTGCCGGGCTGGAGTGCAGTGGTGCGATCTCAGCTCACTGTAACCTCCACCTCCCGAGTTCAAGTGATTCTCCTACCTTAGCCTCCTGAGTAGCTGGGATTACCGGTGTGTGCCACCATGCCTGACTAATTTTTCTATTTTTAGTGGAGCTGGGGTTTCACTGTGTTGGCCAAGCTGGTCTCAAACTCCTAACCTAAAGTGATCTGCCTGCCTCAGCCTCCCAAAGTGCTGGGATTACAGGCATGAGCCACCGCACCTGGCCCCACTATCTCCATTTTAAGGATCCTTTGTAGTAGATTCACCCAACAAATTCCACTCACTGCTCACTGGTCAAAATTAGGTACAAGGGTACCTAGCACAGCGTAGCTACAAAGGAAGCTGAGAAATGTAGTCAGGTATGGGGCCAGGTGCAGTGTGGTTCATGCTTGTAATCCCAGCCCTTTGAGAGGCCGAGGTGGGAAGATTGCTTGAGGCCAGGAGTTTGAGACCAGTTTGGGCAACATAGCAAGTCTCCTCTCTACCAAAAAAAAGTAGCTGGGTGTGGTAGCACGTGCCTGCAGTCCTAGCTATGCAGGAGGCTGAGGGCAGAAGGATCACTTGAGCCCAGGACTTTGAGGCTGCAATGAGCTATGATTGTGCCGCCTTACTCCAGTCTGGGCAAGAGAGGTAGACACACACACAGACGTAGTCAGCTTTGCACATCTGAAGTCAGAAAAAACTTGCAATTCTGTACCTACAAGGGAAAATGAGTTTTAAAAAATCGTCATTGCTACGTATCATCCTATAAGGCATTATTTCCACACGCTTTGACATAAACTGATCATTAATGGTATTATCTTAGCTACATTCTCTTGTTTTTCTTTCTTCCTGCCTGTGGTTTGTGGGGGTTTTTTCTGCTTTTTTTAAATTTGGGGTCACAAATCTTATCCAGGCAGGAATCTGAGAATTGGTTGTACCAACCTGTCCTTTGCAAGATTAGTATCGTTAATAGGATCAAAAGTAGTACTTAAATTGCTAAAATGAAATGATCTAGGCTAAAAGAGAAAATGGTTATAGAGATATATTAAGGTTTCAACGTGAGCTTAATTTTTTTCCCCACTTCAGGCAAAATTATGATTAGATTGCATCCTCAAAGAACACATTTTAACTATTGGAAAGGAAAGGAGTAGCTTGGTTCAGAAAAGTGTTCTGTTAAACAAAGGGATAGAGTGGGCATGTGTGGCAGGTAATCACGAGTTGATTCTATCCATAAAGGGAAGAGGGAATCAGCATCATTGAGCAGATCCTCCATGTTGCTAGCTACTAAGTCAAATGCTTTATTCCTACTGTAAGCAAAGATAGTGACTTGACCAAGGTCACTCATAGAGCTAGTAGGTAGTAGGGGGGATATGAATGTACGGTTGACCCCTGAACGATGCAGTGTCAGGGGTGCTGACCCCTTCAGTCAGAAATCTGCGTATAGGCCCAGCACCGTGGCTCATGCCTGTAATCCCAGCACTTTGGGAGGCTGAGGTGGGCGATCACCTGAGGTCAGGAAATCAAGATCAGCCTGGCCAACGTGATGAAACCCCATCTCTACTAAAAATACAAAAATTGGCAGGGCCCAGTGGCTCACGCCTGTAATTCCAGCACTTTGGGAGGCTGAGGCAGGTGGATCATGAGGTCAGGAATTGGAGACCAGCCTGGCCAATATGGTGAAACTCTGTCTTTACTAAAAATACAAAAATTAGCCAGGCATGGTGGCACGCACCTGTAGTCCCAGCTACTTGGGAGACTGAGACAGCAGAATTGCTTGAACCCAGGCGGTGGAGGTTGCAGTGAGCTGAGATCTCACCACCGCACTCCAGCCTCGGTGACAGAGTGAGAGTCAGTCTCAAAAACAAACAAAAACAAACAAACAAACAAACACTTGAACCCAGGCGGTAGAGATTGCAGTGAGCCGAGATCCCGCCACTGTACTCTGCACTCCAGTCTGGGCCACAGAGCGAGACTCCTTCTCAAAACAAACAAACAAAAAATTAGCCCGGCATGGTGGCAAGTACCTGCAGTCCCAGTTACTCAGGAGACTGAAGCAAGAGAACCGCTTGAGCCTGGGAGGCAAAGGTTGCAGTGAGCTGAGATCGCACCACTGCACCCACTGCACTCCTGCCTGGGCAACAGAGTGAGACTTTGTCTCAGAAAAGAAAAAAAAAAAAGAATCCAATAAAAAATTTAGAAGAAAAAACAAGAAAAGAAATCTGACTATAACTTTTGACTCCCCAAAAACTTAACCACTAATAGCCTGCTGTTGACTGGCAATAACATAAAGATTATACATCAGAGAGAGGACAATAACAAAGTTGATTAGCACATATTTTGTATGTATATTGTGTTCTTACAGTAAAGTAAGCTAGAGAAAAGAAAAATGTTAATAAGAAAATCAAGGAAGTTAAATTATATTTACTATTCATTAAGTGGAAGTGGATCATCATAAAGGTCTTCATCCTCCTCATCTTTATGGTGAGTAGGCTGAGGAAGAGGAGAGGATGATCTTGCTGTCTCGGGGGGGCAGGGGCCGAGGCAGAAGAAAATCTACATAGAAGTGGACCCATGCAGTTCAAACCCATGTTGTTCAAGGGTCAAGTGTATTGCTGTAAAACCTGTGTAACTCTGGGTCTTTAAACAGCTGCCACTCCCTCTCCCACATTCCTCAAACCCAAAATAATTAGGCCCAGCCTTATCTAATTGGAGCCCAAGGTTTGAAACTTTCCTCCTCCTTCTGTCCCTACGCAACTTCCCAACTTATCCCCGTCTCCCCAACTCCCGATTGGCCTCTTGTCCCATCTCTTACACATGACTCTGGTCATCACTCTTGGACCTGAAGCTTGATACTGCTTCTCTGCCCTGACCTTGGTCCATCTGCCCCTTAGATCACATTTGCTTTGTAGCCTCAGTGAAGACCCAGTTTCCTGGAGTTTCCCTTCACAATGGCCCAGCTGAGTCTTCCCAACCTAGTCTAGTGAAAGACTCAGACTTGCTGGGGGCCCAGGAGGCCAAAAGAGAAGGGTTATCCCATATTGAGAGTCTGGCAGAGCCCTCCATAAGATCCCTTCATGAGGACTTCCTGCAACATCCTGCTTCCTTTATGGAAATGACCACCACCTCTTCCCCATTACTACTCCATGGGAAAAAAAAAAAAACATGGTCACTGCATTCTATGTAAGGGGTGGGATCTGTCATTATTAAATTGCCAACTTCTAGTTCATATCCCAGAGTAAGATTGATGTCAGGTGCACAGTTCCAAGAATGACTCTCAAGAGCTACTCAAGCTACTAAAGAGTGGCCCAGACCACTGAGGGTCATGACAAAGCATAGGATCTTGGCTGGCTGAATCTCTGGGCCAGCACAACCACCCCACACTGTTAAAAATGAGATAAAAAATCTCCCATATTTTATCCCCTCTGTACATCTACTCGGAGGAGCCAAAATAGGTACACAGGAGGAATGGCCTCGCATACCACCCATGCCAGATCGTGGTCCACTGAGAACAGTATTGATATCAGAGTATTTCTGGGAACCAGTGTCCCATCCAGGCAACTCCCAGGACTCTATCCATCTGCGCCGCATCACCCTCCTCTAGTGCCAGCTTACGTCTGCATTTACCCTTTGGTGAGAAATTAGATATAATCGCATAAGACTTCATTTTCATGCTAAAGATATTTAGTTTGAGGGAACTAGTCGGCTATATGATGGTACACTAGAGGCGAGCCACTAAAAACGATCACTGTTCAGTTAGATGTGGAAAAAACAAATATTTAAGAGTGGGTCAATTATTAAACATTTAAGGGATCAGATTGGTTTGCAGGTGTCTAAGTTCCACTTCACTTTAGAGAACTGATGGAAATTAGAGACAACACATTACTAGTGTGGTGATGCAGTAGCTCCAATAATTTTCTGGTTCTTCATCTGAATGTATTTACATGTTTTAAGTTAAAATGCGTTGTTAACATGTGTGGCATGTTTTCCAACTCCCATTTTTTTTGATGGCATGGATAAGAAGACTTAGTCTCCAAGTACTAAATGAAGAACAGATATCTCTCTGAGTCCATTTTGAAAGTAATGCTTAAATGTGTCTGGTCTCGGCCAGGTGTAGTGGCTCATACCTGTAATCCCAGCACTTTGGGAGGCCGAGGTGGGCAGATCACGAGATCAGGAGATCGAGACCATCCTGGCTAACATGGTGAAACCATGTCTCTACGAAAAATACAAAAAATTAGCCAGGCGTGGTGGTGGGCGCCTGTAGTCCTACCTACTCGGGAGGCTGAGGCAGGAGAATGGCGCGAACCCAGGAGGCGGAGCTTGCAGTGAGCTGAGATCGCACTACAGCACTCCAGCCTGGGCGACAGAGCGATACTCCATCTCAAGAAAAAAAAGAAAAAATGTGTCTGGTCTCTGGGACATAACATCTATCTTTGTTAAACTCTGACTTTTTATTGACCTGATTTTCATTTAGGTTCAATCTAAGCTTTCCAAATCAAGCAGAGACCTAATTTTCTTAAGCTTCCCTGGAACACAGTGTAGGTTCCCGACTTTTAGATTGAACCCTAAGAGACAAATTCTCAGCGATGGGATGTTCTCCAAAATCTTATATAAGAGTCCACTTAAAGCAACTGTCAGGCAAGACAGTATGTAAGACTTCCCTGTATTCCACCCACATGCCACCACTGTGAGCAATATAAATATAACCTCATACCTGCTTCCTCTCCAGGCCAATCCCTGGAGATGTGAGAAACCATGGTTAGCATGCTCAAAGATCAGGAGCAGCAGAAGAAGGCAAGACGCTAGAGAAGACACCTGCCAGCTGTCAACATCTTTCTCCCTCAGTAGGCTGCTGGTCTACTAGAGGCCTGTGCTGAAGAAGTCTTGACTTTAAATCACTTTTGGAGTTTTGGTTCTCACATGGGAATGAGCATTTTGGATAGTGAATTGAGCCTGTGTTTTGACTTAATGTAATTATAAGACTTTTTATTACTAAAGAACATATTTTTTAAAAGGTCATGGAACCAAGCCGCGCGTGATAGCACATGCCTATAGTTCCAGCTACTTGGGAGGCTGAGGCAGGAGGATCACCTGAGCCCAGGAGTTTGAGGCTGCAGTGAGCCATGATCATGCCACTGCACTCCAGCCTGGTGACAGAGTAAGACCCTGTTTCAAAAAGAAAAAAAAAGTCATGGGACCAGCATTTGCTCCAGGGACGAATAAAAAACAAGCCCACGAAGCAAATTTAATGACCTATTGGGCAATAAAGGAATATCACTTCATGATCTCATCCATGAGTCACTGTTATTCATTGTGTAATAGTCACACATCAGTGCTATGGTAGAATCTCAAAATCTCCCATATTTTTGGTATTTGAACAGTACCCAACATTTCCAGCTTGAATGTGGACTTTTCCCCCCCAGTCTATATATTCTATGAGTCATTTCAGTGGGGATTTTAGGAGAGAACCTAAATTCCCCTTCTTGCCAGAGGATCACCCACCCCCAGTCAGCCCAAGCGTGACCTTTACAGTTAGAAAGTGCTATGCACAGCTGCAGCTTTGGATCTTAAAGACTTCCTGAGTTGTCTTCAAACATTTTTTGAAATTCCTTTAGAAGAGTAACACTAGCTGCATTGACAGATATATTCCTGCTTCTCCACGGTTTACATTCTCATCACAGTCTCGTGCAGAGGTTCCTTGGCTTCCACTTCATGGCTTCATCCTCCTCTAGGTCCTTGGCTTCCTCTCCATCCAGTTGGCAGAAGGCAAAAAGTGAGAAAGGTTGTTGTGGAGTGGAAACATCATATATCCCCTCTGGATTATCTGGAGCTCAGCTACGTGGCCACATTCTGGCCTTACCTCTGTGACCAAGAAGAAGAGGAAATGGATTTGGTGACTATTTGACAAGTCTTTGTCACAAAAAGTTTATTAAGGTTTCTGTAACTGGTAATTAGTAAATGTTAAGATATCAATTAATATCCACAGACTATCAAGAAATGTTATGCCACAATTCTAGTCACTTTCTAAAGAATTTAGACATGCAAGAAATGCATGCTTTAGCTGAATGCCTAGTGACCAGCTGTTAGGATCAATATCTGATCAAATGCAAATATTACCATCAGAGAATGAACTTCTGAAATTCAAGAATGAATCTGAAGTTTTATTCAAAATAATTAAAACATTTAATAGTAGTTTAAAATTAATTAATTTTAAATACCTGACATAATTTCTCAGCATGTCAGCTGCTAGATTACTGCAGAGGTCATTGCAGAACTATTACATTAAGTATAAGTGTTGTATGTATTATTGCAAGGGCACAATCCCATAATATTTATAGTGATTGTGAAAATTTTATTTTTTCTATTTTATTATTATTTTTTTAATTTTTTTTTTTTNTTTATTAAGGTTTCTGTAACTGGTAATTAGTAAATGTTAAGATATCAATTAATATCCACAGACTATCAAGAAATGTTATGCCACAATTCTAGTCACTTTCTAAAGAATTTAGACATGCAAGAAATGCATGCTTTAGCTGAATGCCTAGTGACCAGCTGTTAGGATCAATATCTGATCAAATGCAAATATTACCATCAGAGAATGAACTTCTGAAATTCAAGAATGAATCTGAAGTTTTATTCAAAATAATTAAAACATTTAATAGTAGTTTAAAATTAATTAATTTTAAATACCTGACATAATTTCTCAGCATGTCAGCTGCTAGATTACTGCAGAGGTCATTGCAGAACTATTACATTAAGTATAAGTGTTGTATGTATTATTGCAAGGGCACAATCCCATAATATTTATAGTGATTGTGAAAATTTTATTTTTTCTATTTTTATTATTATTTTTTTAATTTTTTTTTTTTTGAGACGGAGTCTCGCTCTGTCGCCCAGGCTGGAGTGCAGTGGCCGGATCTCAGCTCACTGCAAGCTCCGCCTCCCTGGTTCACGCCATTCTCCTGCCTCAGCCTCCCAAGTGGCTGGGATTACAGGTGCCCGCCACCTCGCCCGGCTAGTTTTTTTGTATTTTTTAGTAGAGATGGGGTTTCACTGTGTTCACCAGGATGGTCTCGATCTCCTGACCTCGTGATCCGCCCGTCTCAGGCTCCCAAAGTGCTGGGATTACAGGCTTGAGCCACCGCGCCCGGCCTTTTTCTATTTTTAAAAAATTAACCATTATACAATCATGGCTGAAAGTTAATTTTAATAATTAGGTTTTATGTACAAAGATAATTATTAAGAACTTTTTAAAAACCCAAATAGGGCCAGGCGTGGTGGCTCATGGCTGTGATCCTAGCACTTTGGAAGGCTAAGGCGGGTGGATCACTTGAGGTATGGAATTCAAGACCAGCCTAGCCAACATGGTGAAACCCCATCTCTATTAAAAATACAAAAAAATGTCTGGGTGTGGTGGCTCATGCTTGTAATCCTAGCAATGTGGGAGGCTGAGGCGGGCGGATCACCTGAGGTCGGGAGTTCGAGACCAGCCTGACCAACATGGTGAAACTCCATCTCTACTAAAAATATAAAAATTAGCCGGGCATGGTGGCAGGCACCTGTAACCCCAGCTACTCGGGAGGCTGAGGCAGGAGAATTGCTTGAATCCGGGAGGTGGAGGTTGCGGTGAGCCAAGATTGTACCACTGCACTCCAGCCTGGGCAACAAGAGTTACATTCCATCTCAAAAAAAAAATACAAAAAATACAAAACAATTAGCCAGGAGTGGTGGTGCACGCCTGTAGTCCCAGCTACTCGGGAGGCTGAGGCAGGAGAATTGCTTGAGGCTGGGAGGCAGAGGTTGCAGTGAGCCAAGATCACACTACTGCACTCCAGACTGAGCAACAGAACAAGACTTGGTCTCAAAAAAAAAAAAAAAAAAAACCTAAATAGGCTGGGCATGATGGCTCATGCCTGTATTTCAAGTGCTTTTGGTGGCTGAGGTGGGAGGACCGCCTGAGGCCAGGAGTTCAAAACTAGCCTGGGCAACATAGCAAGACTCCATTTCTACAAGAAATAAAAATTAGTCAGACATGGTGGTACTCTCCTGTATTCCTAGCTACTCGGGAGGCTGGGATGGAAGGATCCCTTCAGCCAGGAGTTAGAGGCTGCAGTAAGCTATGATCATTCCACTGCCCTCCAGCCTGGGTGATGGAGTGAGACTCTGCTCTCTTTAAAAAATAAAATAAAAAAGCTAAGTGCAGTGGAAAGTTAATAAAGGCCATTAAAACAGTACGTTATTAGCCAGATAACTTTAGAAAGACCATTATGTCCTTTTGAATCAACAAATGTGTATACGAAGATAAATGATATTAATCAGAATGAGATGTATTTAGCTCATTTAAAGTTATTGCATAATATATACACATTTATATTTTAACTGACAGAATTTCACTGAATACGGAACTTAAGAATATTTTCACCCTATACTATATCTATTGACTATCTAGACATTGATAATAATACAAATGGCATGGCATGTTCATATGACTGATGATGTTAGCCTGGTTGAATATGATGGTAACCTATGCTGTTACATAATCGCTCATCTAGCACAAGGTCAGGGACAGCCCAAATGACATTAAAATTATCACTTGACTCCAGCTTTCCAAAAGTCAAGGCTGAAGTTACATAGATTTTAGAAAACTACCTAGGTCAAAGCTATGCCATGGTTTATCCTTAAAACACTGATGAAATATATATTATCTTTTCTGTGCTTTCTAGTAAGATTCCTGTATAGAGTAGGCATACCTATCTGCTGACATTTATCCTGTGTATCTTGCTCACTCCCTAATTTCAGTGTTTGAGGCCCCCGAACATGCCCTGGCCCTTGACAATCCCTTCTTTAGGGGCCAGATTCGTGTCTGTGTTCAGGCTTTCACTTGCAGTCCTAGATGGAATATAACCAGCTGGTGCACCACACAGTTCCACCTCCTGCACTCTCTCACTGCTGAGCCCTGCTCGGAGAATGGAACTCTGGAAACATTTGTTTGCCCGAAACATGCCTAAGTTTTCCCTGCCTTCTGGCCATAGCCTTAGACAGCCCAGTTTTCCTTATTAAGGAAGCCTCTGGGGCCCTGATCATCTCCACAGCAGCTCCTTTTAGCTGCCTCTTACCCAAATCTGCCCTCATTACCATGTGCTCATTCCTCTGTCAGGGGCAGTGGCACTACTCAAACTTACTGGATCATTTGGCTAATGAAGTATTTTTTTTTTTCTCTCACTTTTCCTAGAGAACAAGAACAAAATTTCCTTGCCCTGTATCTAAGGTTTTCTACTGAGAGGGAGACTTGTTATTCAGTTCAAAGGTTTATGGGCATAAAATAAGGATGTCCCAAATAAGGTACCTTACTTTTATCATATCAGTCTGATGAGCTTACACATATTTTAGATTACATTCTCTGAAGTTAAGTTGTGCCTTTATGCTGCTAAGCATTTGTAGTGGCTAACAACTGTAATCCCTGTGCTTTGGGAGGCTGAGGCGGGAGGATCCCTTGAAGCCAGGAGTTCAATACCAGCCTGGGCAGCAAAGCAAGACCCTGTCTGTATAAACAATTTTTTTTATTTTTTTTGAGACTGAGTCTTATTCTTGTCGCCCAGGCTGGAGTGCAGTGGTGCAATCTCGGTTCACTGCAACCTCTGCCTCCTGGGTTCAAGCGATTCTTGTGCCTCAGCCTCCCAAGGAGCTGGGACTACAGGTGTGCACCACCACAGCTGGCTAATTTCTGTGTTTTAAGTAGATGGGGTTTCACCATGTTGGCCAGGCTGGTCTCAACCTCCCAACCTCAGATGATCTGCCTACCTCCTCAGCCTCCCAAAGTGCTGGGATTACAAGTGGGAGCCCCCCCCCCACACCTAAAAAAAAAAAAAAAAAAACAAAAAAAACCCATATTTTATTGTTTATAAATTTTTTTTTTTTTAAATCAGCCAGTAGCAATACAGGGAGACCCCATCCCTCCAAAAAAGAAAATAGCCAGGTCTCGTGGTGTGCGCCTGTAGTCCCAGTTACTGAGGTTGAGGTGGGAGGATCACTTGAGCTGAAGAGATAGAGGCTGCAGTGTGTTGTGATGGTATCACTGCACTCCAGCCTGGGCAACAGAGCGAGATCCTATCTCAAAAAAAAAAAAATTCCAGGTGTTGTGGTATTTGCCTATAGTCCCAGCTACTCAGGAAGCTAAGGTAGGATTGCTTAAGCCCTGGGGTTCAAGGCTGCAGTGAGCTCTGATTGCACCACTGTACTCCAGTCTGGCGAACAGTGAGACCTCATCTTTGAAAAAAAGGGCTTCTGGCTGGGCGTAGTGGCTCACACCTGTAATCCCAGCACTTTGGGAGGCCGAGGCGGGTGGATCACCTGAGGTTGCGAGTTCAGGACCAGCCTGACCAACATGGAGAAACCCTGTCTCTACAAAAAATACAAAATAGCCAGGCGTGGTGGTGCATGCCTGTAATCCCAGCTACTTGGGAGGCTGACGCAGAAGAATAGCTTGAACCTGGGAGGTGGAGGTTACAGTGGGCCGAGATTGCACCACTGCACTCCAGCCTGGACAACAAGAGCAAAGGGCTTCTGTTTTTGTATGTACATATGGAAATTCTGTTGTGTGTGTTTCAAGGAGTGGACTTGAAAGCAGCTTACTTCATGAAAGTTGAGGCTTTACCTTTTTTTTTCTAAAAAGGAAGATTTAACAAGTTTCACTTAGTACATTACTTCTAAATGGAAATCACAAGGAAAGATTTAAACGAAAGCCTCAGAATTCCATAAAATGACATGAAAACTCCTAACGTATTAGTATTACACCTTAAAATTGTCCCATATCTTAAAAAAAAAAGTAAAAGTATACACTCAAGTGTACACTCACATGCCTTAGAGGATATTAAACCAAAAAGCTAAAATTAACAAACATGCCGAATGTTTTCATTTTGAATCGTATACACAGCCCCTATATTTGAGTTTTACAGAAAAGCATGTTTCTCAACGTGTCTCCAAAATTTTCAATTGTGGTATAAGAGCAACATTTAATATAAGTGAAACTGCATCAACCTAAATATGCCTACTGCTTAGGTACACTCCTACAACATAACTTGAGGAAAGCTGAAAATTGTTTCAATAGTTATGGTCAATACTGAACTTATTGTTATGTCATAGATGAATGTTTCAGTGTTCAGTGTTCAAAACTACTGAGCTCAAAGTTTTAAAATAATCTTCCACTTTTACAGTAAGCATGTAGTGTCACAAGCCTGTAATGCAAAACCGGTAAACTTTTGCTTGTTTTCTTTAAAAGGAGAGGCCGGGGCAGTGGCTCACGCCTGTAATCCCACCATTTTGGGAGGCCGAGGCGGGCGGATCACAAGGTCAAGAGATAGAGATCATCCTGGCCAACATGGTGAAACCCCATCTCTACTAAAAATACAAAAATTGGCTGGGTGTGGTGGCGTGTGCCTGTATTCCCAGCTACTCGGGAAGCTGAGGCAGGAGAATCGCTTGAACCTGGGAGGCAGAGGCTGCAGTGAGCCAAGACCGTGCCACTGCATTCCAGCCTGGCCACACAGAGAGGCTCCATCTCAAAAAAAAAAAAAGAGAGAAAGAAAGAAGACAAAGAAAGAGAAGCTAAGAGTGATCAGAATAAATGATATTTCCCATTTATCCATCATACTGGATATACTAGATATCCCTCCCATTCTATTCAACTCCCATAAATGCACATCTTTTATATCTGGAGTAGCTCTTTAGTGCTCCTTCTCTATCTGAGCAAGGTTTGACTGACAGTCACTGGGGTTTTCCTCCAGAACGTGCTCATATCCACTCATATTGCTCTGACCACCATAACCAACACTCACACTGCTCTGACCACCATAACCGCCTCTATAACCACCACTTACATTGCTCTGATCACCATAACCACTTCCATCACCTCAGCTGCTCTGACCACCATGACTACCTCCATCACCATGAATCGCACTGCTCTGACCACAATAACCACCACTCATACTGCTCTGACCACCATAACCACCTGCATAACCACCACTTAGCTGTATAACTAGACTGGTTGGATAAGCCCTTCCCTCCCATCATTTGGCTACAATAAGCACCACCACTTGCCCCCGCTGTAGAATTCAAAAAAAGTTCTACAGGCTGGGTGGGGTGGCTCACACCTGTAATCCCAGCACTTTGGGAGGCTGAGGCGGGCGGATCACAAGGTCAGGAGATCAAGACCATCCTGGCTAACACGGTGAAACTCTGTCTCTACTAAAAATACAAAAAAGTAGCCAGGCATGGTGGCAGGCACCTGTAGTCCCAGCTACTCGGGAGGCTGAGGCAGGAGAATGGCGTGAATCTGGGAGGCAGAGCTTGCAGTGAGCCAAGATGGCGCCACTGCACTCCAGCCTGGATGACAGAGCAAGACTCCATCTCAAAAAAAAAAAAAAAAAGTTCTACATAGCTGTGATCATAAACCCCCCTACTTGTTCCTGCAGCATTTAAAAAGATCTCCACATATCTGTGCTGCCTATTAGCTTTGTCTTTTGCCATAGCTGCGACAGCATTTTCGTGAGCAGCAAACTCAACATCTGCACTACCAATAAACTCTGTCATTGAGTCCAATTTCAATATGTACTCTCATGGGGTTAAGAGGTGAACAGAAATTATATCATTCTCAGTGGCTCTGTAAGGTAACCCCCTAGTGTGTACACAGTGCCCTGTGGTGCTCTGGAAACTGGACCCACCATCTCCATATCTACGATCAGACATTCCTGAAAAACAGTAAATGCAGTCTTTTCCAAATCTATCAGACCTACAGCCACATCCATCATTACAGCCACGATAGTCGTCATAGCCTCTATACCCTCCACCATAGGGACCCTGCCTCATCCTTTCAAACCCAGCTCCTCTGCCAATGCTATTATATCCTTGGCCAGCCCCTGGCCTATCATTGGGACCTGGCCACTGCACAGCCATGAGCTTGTGAGGGGGATCATAGTAGGTTTGAACTTCTTGGCTATTCTAGAAGATTTCAATGTACCTGTGCCCTGTTCTTTGCCTGTGTTTCTTCAAGGCCTTCTCAGCTATCTCCTGCGAAGCAAACTGCAAAAAGGCTTCCCCTGAAAGTCCACTCGCAGTGTTAATCCATTTGGCACAATTTCCAACCCTGAAAAGAAATGAACAATCTCTTCCTTGCTACAGCCAAACGGAAGTCCCCTAAGCCAGACGAAGCCATGACTGGCAGTATCAGGGCTATTCAGACCTGTGTGCTTCAATACCCAATCCATTTCAACACTGTTAGACTTGAATACTTCAGCGTATCTGTGTCCCATAGTTTCTCTGTCTTCAAAGCCAATTTCGCTTCATCTGCAGATTCAAGTTCAACAAATGCCTCACCACTTGGTCTGCCTTCTCTGATGTAGATGAAACAAATATTGATGTGCCATTTTGTATTTTGCAATCAGGGAAGTGCATCACTTCATCGGCTGAGCAGGACCAAGGTAGGCCCCTGACCTTCACCACGAACCCCTCCCTGCCTTCCGTGCTCAGCATCATGGCGACTGTTCACCTCTTGGTGGCAAGTCTGGCTGAATGCAATTTGGCGTAGTGGGCAATTTTCCTCCTTCTGCCTTCAAATGGGCTATAGTGAGATGACAAACAGAACTACTTATGCTCACATAAGCAAGTGATCACATGAGCACACCAGCTTTACCTCTT
Source organism: Rhinopithecus bieti (assembly GCF_001698545.2). Classification (NCBI taxonomy): domain Eukaryota; kingdom Metazoa; phylum Chordata; class Mammalia; order Primates; family Cercopithecidae; genus Rhinopithecus; species Rhinopithecus bieti. Next base: position 796,639 of record NW_016815616.1, on the reverse strand, counting down.
ATCTGTGCTGCCATCTAACTTCTCTGTGCCTCTGCTGTCCCATCTGTCACACGAGACTAATGCAGGCCCTCACTTCCCTAGATGCTGGGTTGTGAGGACCAAAGAAACATCATTCCCCATCTCTTTCTCTGCCTATACCTTTTCCTCTATTCTTTTTCCCCTCCAGAAACCCAATGACCTTGGACTTCCCTGAGTCCCGCACTGGTTGACACATTACATACTGATTCTTCCCTCTTAGGGAAAATGAGCCTAGCTTCCATCGGGAACAGACCAGCACATTCCATCAGTCCCTTCTCCTGATTGTACATTCCCTACTTCACTCCCAGGCTCAGCAGCACAGCCTCTAGATGTTTTGCTCTTGTGTCATCGCCAGGCGGTGCTCTTTCCCACAGTACTATAAAGCAATTCCTGTTTTTCACTTTGCTGAAAAGGTGTGCCAAATGACTGCAATTCTGTGTGCCCAGATTATGATAAGCCTACCCTGGTGTCCTGCCTAATTAATCACATCACAGCCCACTGGCATTTTCATCAGGAGCCTTTGCTTGAGTGGATGAGAGTAGGCTACAGATTCTTCTCTGTTGTCTGGCTGGAGTAGAGCAGTAACTGTCTAAAGGTTTTCTGTCTTGGTAGACTGCCTCCTTTCCTGGACCTTTAGTTATACAGAAGAGGCTTTTGCTGGGGGCTGTTTTTGGTCTGTGCTTGTTGACGTTTACAGATTGCTGGCTTCTGGGATACATGAAGCAAAAACAAAACACAGGGAGTCACTCCTGTGTCAGTCCTTGGATCCTGAAGTCCACAGCCAGTTTGCCTTTTAGTCTTCTTCTGCTTGTTTTACATATAATACTCAGGATTTTTAGCCGTACTTGGTGAGAGGAACATGGTAAAGTGTGTCTACTCCATTTTCCCAGGAGTGGAAATCTCCCAGAATTGTGCTTAGAAAAGGCTTGTTGTGTCGGAGACAGTTTTGATGGGAAGCAAAGATGGGTGGCAGAGGACCAACTAGGGGGCCACTGTTGGTCGACAAGAAAAGCTGAAGACCTGGATTGTCAGTAGCACTGGGAGAAAACTATTTAGAGGTTAACAAAGACAGGGAAGAGCAACAAAAACAAGTCTAACAGGCAGTCAATATGGTCCACAGTAGAACCATTGCTTAAGGCAGAATTCCTCTGGCAGAAGTACGGATTTGCAGTTTGTCAACAGGCACGTAGTTTTTGAATGGACTGTCTCCTGTTCTAGTGGGTCTTTAATTTGTGGGGAACAAAAAACTGTCCTTTTAAAAACTGAAGAGATTTGACTGAGTGTTCGACCAAACAGGATCTTACTGTTGCATCCATAAGGTTAAACATAATTAGCTAGCATCAGAGGCAAACAGAATAGCATTTTGAAAAGTTCTGAAAATAGGCCAGACATGGTGGCTCACGCCTGTAATCTTAACACTTTGGGAGGTAAGCCCAGGAGTTTGAGACCAGCCTGGGCAACATAGTGAGACTCCTGTCTCCACAAAAAATGCAAAAATGAGCTGGGTGTGGTAGTTCCACCTGTAGTCCCAGCTACTTGGGGGGCTGAGGTGGGAGTGTCGCTTAAGCCCAGAAGGTGAAGGCTGCAGTGAACCGAGATCACACGACCGGACTCCAGTCTGGGTAACAGAGTTAGACCCTATCTCAAGGAAAAAAAAAAAAAAGTTCTGAAAATAAAATGCTTCAAGACCCTTATATTTTATTGTAGCTAGCTTTTGTCTTATAAAAGTTCGGTTTTCTGGAAATGAATAATGACTTCTAAATTTTGCTTTATTAAATTATAAAACAAGGGCTATGTATATCATAATGTAAAAACAACAATAAAGCAAAGTGTCACAGAAAAACCTAGTTTTGCTGGCACCTCTCCATTTTATTTCACTTGTTTATCCTATAAATGCCCTTCCTCTCTAACTAAGTTAGAATGTGTTTGGCTATGGGTAACAGGAATCCTGATGAACAGGGTTTTAAATATAAGGACATTCTGTTTTACCTAACAAAAAGCCCAAGAACTGGCAGTCCCTTGGTGAGTTTGGAAGATTAACAGGGTCATCCAGGATCTAGGGACTTTCCATTCTTGACTCTGAATTCCCAGCAGCCTGCTTTCATTTTCCAACTTGTTGCCTCATCGTCATAAGATAGTTTCTATAGGTGCAAGCATCACAGCCTCTCACAGCCTAGTAAGAGACAAGGAAGGGAGGGAGGGGGAAAACATTTCACCTCGTGTGCCTCTCTCTTCTCAGGAAGGAAAATTTTTCTCAGAAACCCCGAGAGATTTCCTCTGATCCCAGTCAGAACTGCTCAACTGGCCAACTCTGCCTGCAAGAAGACCTAGCACCATCACTATTTGGTAAAGACCATGATAGCCATGCTTACCTTAGACTAGGGGTTCTCATCAAGGGTATGACGGGAGGGGGCAGTATTGAAAATACAGAAAGGGACACTTTCAGTTGTCACATAAACAGAGAGGTGCTATTGGTATCTAGTGGGTTGGTCTAGGGATGCTATGTCCACAAAATACTTTTCACACACACACAAATTGTCTTGTCCAAAAACAACAGCACACTTGTTGAGAAACACTGGCTTACAACAGCCGTAATTCATCTCCTGGCCTGAAGACACTATGACTCAAACACAATTTAGAAGTTCCTAGATTGTGCAAGAGGAGGAACATGGCTCCCAGTAGTGTGTACTGGGATGTTGGAAGGAGTACAGCAATGCCTAGTCATTCTGGCATGCTAAATCCTTTTTAGAAAGCTGCTGTTATTTGTACCGAATGGGCAACCAGGAAAGAATTACAGGGATCAGGACAGGGAAATTACATGCAAAATGTGCCTTTATTTTTCCTAATGAAGGGATTTTTTTTCCAGTAGCTGGACAAGCCTGTTTCCAAGAATAATTGACTCTGAGTTACCCATACCTCTGTTACCTCTGTTGACTAACGGATGCTCCTCATTCCCACCAAGGAGTTCAGAATGTTTAAAGCCTAATTCTATATTTATTTTTTTACTATTATTATTTTAGAATTAGAGACAGAGTATAAAATTATTTATAAAATAATTTATAGTCATAATGTTATTTTTAATGGACACATAAAAACTGTACATATTCTGGAGTATACTGTGATGTTTCCATACATGTATACAATGTGTAGTGATCAAAGGGTAATTGGCACATCTCTCACTTCAAATACCTATTATTTCTTTGTTTGAAAATATTCAAAATCTGCTCTTCTTTGAAAATATACAATAAATTGCTGGTTATTATAGTTACCCTATAGTGTTATAGAACACTAGCACTTATTCCTCCCATCTAGCTGTACTCTTGTATCTGTTAATAACCTCTGGCTGTCCCCTCCCTACCCCTACCCTTTCCAGCCTCTAGTAACCACTATTCTACTCTCTACTTCTATGAGATCAACTTTTTTAGCTTTCATGTATCCGTGAGAACATGCAGTATTTCTCTTTCTGTATTTGGCTTATTTCACTTAATATAATGTCTTCCTGTGGCTAAATAGTATTCTTACATATATACGTGGATATGTACGTGTATATATACACACACATTTTCTTTTTCTTTTTCTCTCCTTTTCTCTTTCTTTCTGGGATAGGGTCTCTCCCCTCTGTCACCCAGGCTGGAATGCAGAGGTGCATTCATAGCTCACTACAGCCTTGAACTCCTGGGCTCATGAAATCTCACCTCAGCGTCCCAAGTAGCTGGGACTATAGGCAAACACCACCATGCCCGGCTAATTTTTTTTTTTTTGTAGAGATGGGGTCTTACTTTGTTGCCCAGGCTGGTCTCAAACCCTCCTTGAGCAATTCTCCCACTTCAGCCTCCTAAAGTGCTGGGATTACAGAAATGAGCCACCATGCCTGGCCATATATACCACATTTTTCTTATCCATTCATCTGTTGATGGACACTTAGGCTGAGTCTTTATCTTGACTACTGTGAATGGTGCTGCAACATACACGAGAACGCAGATATCTCATCAACATATGAATTTCTGAAATAATATTTTAATAATAGCCTAGTAAAAATTATAACAATCTACTTAATTTTTTTAAAAAAAACTTTGAATATCAGAAGTCTTTGTCATCTGCAGAGAAAATGAAGACTAAACATTATTAGCTTTAATTATAATTTAAAAAATCTAAATGTTCACTAAATCTGAAAGATACATTGGGTTGATATGCTGCATTGCTGCTCACAGTAAAATCTTGTAAGTCAGTGTAAAATCTGCTAGACTAGAAAAAGAAGACTAGGAAGTTTGGTTTGCCTTCCCTATCTGTAAAACCACAAATCTCTATGCTTGACACAAACTAAGGTAAATAAATAATGTTTCTTAGGCTAATTGCTTAATGGTGAATAGGAGATAACCTGGCATAGAAGAGTAGAAAGAGCATTCCAGACAGAAAGAATGGACCCAGCAGAGGTACTAACTAGTGAAACAGCATGATATGGTCATAGTCACACCAGATGTGAGCTCTTGAGAGCACTGTGGATTAACATTAATGTTTTTAACCAACAACTCTGATCTCTCCAGGATCCCTGGATTTCTGGATGCCAATACCAAAAGCTAGACTTACTGCAAAAATTTTTTTTCCTCTGTACTTCTGCAATAGATGGAATGTTTGCATCCACCCAAAATTCATGTTGAAATCTTAATCCCTAACGTGGAGGTAGGTGGTGAGGCCCTTGGAAGGTGATTATGTCATGAAGGTAGGGCCTTCAGGAATGAGATCAGTGCCTTTATAAAAGGGATCTCATAGAGCTCTCTTTTCCTGTTTTCACCACATAAGAGATAAGGGAAGTAAGCTGGCGCGGTGACCCATGCCTGCAATCCCAGCACTTTGGGAGGCCGAGGCGGGTGGATCACGAGGTCAGGAGCTCAAGACCGGCCTGGCCAACATGGTGAAACTCTGTCTCTACTATGTCTCTACCCATGTCTCTAGCCGAGCATGGTAGCACGTGCCTGTAATCCCAGCTACTCAGGAGGCTGAGGTGGGAAAATCGTTTGAACCAAGGAGGCAGAGGTTGAAGTGAGCCCAGATAGGGAGAGGTGGCTTGCGCCTGTGGTCCAAGCTACCGGAGAGGCTGAGACAGGAGGATCACCTGAGCAAAGGAGGCAGAGTCTGCAGTGAGCCAAGATTGTGCTACCTCACTTCGGCCTGGGCAACAGAGCAAGACCCTTTCTCAAAAAAAAAAAAAACAGTTATAGGCTAAGTATTAGGCTTATGGCAAAGAAGTGGCCAATTCACTTAATCTCAATCTAACTCAGTATTATGTTTTGTTTTGTTTTTTGAGACAGAGTCTTATTCTGTCCCCCAGGTTGGAGTGCAGTCACGCGATCTCAGCTCACTGAAACCTCCGTTTCCTGGGTTCTAGAGATTCTCCTGCCTCGGCCTCCCGAGTAGTTGGGATTACAGGCGTGCACCACCACACCCGGCTAATTTTTGTATTTTTTAGTAGAGACAGGGTTTCACCATGTTGGCCAGGCTGGTCTCGAACTCCTGACCTCAAGTGATCCACCCACCTTGGCCTCCCAAAGTGCTGGGATTACAGGTGTGAGACATGATGCCCAGCCTTGTTGTTGTTGTTGTTTTGGGGTGGATGGGGAGGGGATGCTCTGTCTCCCAGGCTGGAGTGCAGTGGCACAATCTTGGCTCATTGCAACCTCTGCCTCCTGGGTTCAAGCAAATCTCCTGTCTCAGTCTCCTGAGTAGCTGGGATTACAGGCGCCCGTCACCATGTCTGGCTAATTTTGTGTGTGTGTGTGTGTGTGTATACATATATATGTAGCCTGTAGAATGATACTTTGATGGCATTTCCCAGCAATCTTTCATCTAAAGGTTTTAAAGTCCATTGACAGTCCTTGTCTGAGTCAATTGGTTTGCATCATGGTTATTTTCTAATTCTATATTTTATTCTATACTTATTAGCTGGCATCCTATACTAGAGATTTTCCTCATCAACTGGGGATAAACCACATTTTTTATTTAAAAAAATGTAAATATATGTGTATATATATTTAGTAGAGACCCAGTTTCACCATGTTGGCCAGGCTGGTCACGAACTCTGGACCTCAAATGATCCGCCTACCTCAGCCTCCTAGTGTTGGGATTACAGGCGTGAGCCACCGTGCCCAGCCTGTATGTACTTTTTAATACAGTAATATGTAAATAACTTTGTGTGTGTATGGGAAAGTGGTTTCTCATTTTCCCAAAAATTGCACCAAGGTAAAGCAAAGCTCTAGTTGATTTCAGTGTTGTGCAGGAGTTAGTGGTACTGCCCTCACTAGGCACTCATTGAACAGTAGCACAAACCCAAGAAATGGATGTTTGTAAGTAACTTTCATCATGTACTGACATTTCATTTGAAATGGTCACTTGAAGCTGGTTAGACATTGAAACTGAGACTATAGTATGCCTAACTCAGCTGCTCAATATTTATTGCTTATAGTCTTATGACTCTTTTTTAGAATAATTATCTTTGCTAGTACTATTAGGTTTGCAGGACAACCCTTTCTCTTGTATTTTCTGTAAACTGGAGGTTGTCCCACTATTACTGATACTAAATTTGATGGGTTGCTTCAAATGGTGACCACCAGATGGCTCCACTATACAGGTGTATTTTAACCTTTTTTTTTTGAGAGTCTTGCTGGGTCACCCAGGCTGTACTGCAACCTCCGCTCCTGGGTTCAAGTGATTCTCCTGCCTCAGCCTCCCGAGGAGCTGGAACTACAGGCGCATGCCACTGCACCCAACTAATTTTTTTTTGTATTTTTATTTAAACTTACTTTTTATTTATTTATTTTTATTTTTTTTTTGAGATGGAGTCTCCCTCTGTCACCTAGGCTGGAGTGCAGTGTCACAATCTTGGCTCGCTGCAAGCTCTGCTTCCCGGGTTCACGCCATTCTCCTGCCTCAGCCTTCCGAGTAGCTGGGGCCACAGGCACCAGCCATCACGCCTAGCTAATTTTTTGTACTTTTAGTAGAGACAGGGTTTCACCGTGTTAGCCAGGATGGTCTCAACCTCCTGACCTCGTGATCTGCCCACCTCGGCCTCCCAAAGTGCTGGGACTACAGGCAGCCACTGCGCCCAGCCTATTTATTTATTTATTTATTTATTTATTTATTTATTTATTTTGAGGTGGAGTTTTGCTCTCTCGTTGTCCAGGCTGGAGTGCAATGGTGCGATCTCAGCTCACCACAACCTCTGCCTCCCGAGTTCAAGCGATTCTCCTGCCTCAGCCTCCTGAGTAGTAGCTGNGAGTGCAGTGTCACAATCTTGGCTCGCTGCAAGCTCTGCTTCCCGGGTTCACGCCATTCTCCTGCCTCAGCCTTCCGAGTAGCTGGGGCCACAGGCACCAGCCATCACGCCTAGCTAATTTTTTGTACTTTTAGTAGAGACAGGGTTTCACCGTGTTAGCCAGGATGGTCTCAACCTCCTGACCTCGTGATCTGCCCACCTCGGCCTCCCAAAGTGCTGGGACTACAGGCAGCCACTGCGCCCAGCCTATTTATTTATTTATTTATTTATTTATTTATTTATTTATTTTTGAGGTGGAGTTTTGCTCTCTCGTTGTCCAGGCTGGAGTGCAATGGTGCGATCTCAGCTCACCACAACCTCTGCCTCCCGAGTTCAAGCGATTCTCCTGCCTCAGCCTCCTGAGTAGTAGCTGGGAGTATAGGCATGCGCCACCACGCCCGGCTAATTTTGTATTTTTAGTAGAGATGGGGCTTCTCCATGTTGGTCAGGCTGGTCTCAAACTTCCAACATCAGGTGATCTGCCTGCCTTGGCCTCCCAAAGTGCTGGGATTACAGGCGTGAGCCACTGCGGCTTTTTTTTTTTTTTTTTTTGTATTTTTAGTAGAGATGGGGGGGTTTCACTACGTTGGCCAGGTTGGTCTTGAACTCCTGACCTCGTGATCTGCCTGCCTCGGCCTCCCAAAGTGCTGGGATTACAGGCATCACCCAGCCTGTAATTTCTTTTACAATTAGGTAAGTAGCCTGTAGAATGATACTTTGATGGCATTTCCCAGCAGTCTTTCATCTAAAGGTTTTAAAGTCCATTGATAGTCCTTGTCTGAGTCAATTATTTCATTAAGGTTTGCATCATGGTTATTTTCTAGTTCTATATTTTATTCTATACTTATTAGCTGGCATCCTATAGTAGAGTTTTTCCTCATCAACTGGGGATAAACCACATTCTTTATGTAAAAAAACAAAAAACAACAAAAAAAACAGGGTAGGTTGGGAGCGGTGGCTCATGCCTGTACTCCCAACGCTTTGGGAGGTTGAGGTGGGAGCAACACTTGAGCCCAGGAATTCAATACCAGCCTGGGCAACATAGCAAGACCCCATCTGTAAAAAAACACAAAAAAAGCAAAAACACTTAGCCAGGTATGGTGGTGAGCACCTGTAGTCCCAGCTTCTGAGGAGGAAGGAGGATCATTTGAGCCCAGGAGGTCAAGGCTACAGTGAGCCATGTTCGTGCCACTGCACTCCAGTCTGGATGACAGAGCAAGACTCTGTCTTAAAAACAAAAACAAATGAAACAAAAAACAAACAGGGTAAATGCTATCTCCCTTTAATAACTAATTTTCAGAGTATCGAATTGATGTAATAGATACTACTAATGAGGGAAACTATTTTTCCCTCTTCTTATTCTCTTTTCTCTGTACTAGAGAGCAGATTTTTATTTAGTATTTGCAATCAATTGTATTCATTTTCTTTTTGACGCTAAAACTGCCCTAAATTTGGCCTGTGGGAGATCCTTCAAGCTGGCTCCCATGTCTCTAAAATTTATTTTTGAAAGACTGAAAATACAAATGGAAAATGGCCAGAATATACATAAAAGCAGAATTCTGACCCATTACCTGCAACAACTAGCCCAGTAAACCAACCACTTATCTACCATAAGTGCTGTCCTCCCAGCCTGAAAGCCAAACCTGCTATCAACCAAACTTGTAGGAAATCAGACTCTATCTCTGGTATCTCTGGATTGCTATCTCTGGTAGAAATCCAGGAAGCTAAATAATAACTTCTATGACAATCAGCTCAAAATGGCCAGGACTTGATTAAAAATTGACAGCTTCCCTAATTTTTGTCCCCATTTCTAGCTTATGACCATCCACAGAAAACCAAATATCCTCCTTTAACCAAGCCCATAGGATGCCAACTTGCAGTTAGCTTCCAGCTTCCCCATGCCACCAGCTTCCAATCAGGCATACCTGTGAAACCTTTCCTTTTGTCCACTGTAAAGCTTTCCCACTCCTCTGCATGCCTTTGAACCTCCGCCAAAACATAAGGCATGGTGGCTGACTCCCTTGCTACAGCAAGTTGTCAACAGACTTTGTTTTCTCATTTGGTTTGCAATAAAATGTATCCTTTATAGTGACACGATTTGATGAATTTTGACAGATGTATACATCCCCGTTAACCATGACACAGAACATTTCCATCACCCCCAAAAGTTCTCCCATTTTCCTTTCCAGTCAATTCCTTCTCTCTTCCCCTCCTAATCAACCACTGATCTGCTGTCTTTCACTATAGATTAGTTTTGTTTGTTCTTCTAAATACAGCTGGCATAGCCTCATTGGTCTAAGCACTTCCTTTGTATTCAGGCGCAATGAAATACCTGGCTCATCTTGTACTTTTCCCATCCCAGAGCTGGAATCAGCCAATTCTCCAAAGGAGCTCTAGATCTTTTTAGTGGGAAATGGAATTTAGAAACCAAGATCTGGGTGTTAGATGTGCTCACTGTTACTGTAGGGTGACCATGCCCATACATCCTGGTTCACCTGGGACTCTTCCAGTTTTAACCTGAAAGTCCAGCATCCAGAGAATACCCCTCTGTCTGTGGCAAACTGGAAAAACTGGTCACCCTAGTGCTTGTAGGCCCTTTCAGTCCACAGAACTAGGACATTACTTTTTTTTTTGCAGTTTAACTTTTTTTTCCTTTTTTTTTTTTTTTTTTGATAGGGTCTATTGCCCAAGCTGGAGTGCAATGGTGATATCACAGCTCACTGTAACTTTAAACTCCTGGGCTCAATTGGGCCCCTCGCCTTAGCCTCCCAAGTAGCTAGGCCTATAGGCACAGGCTACCACCCCTGGCTATTTTATTATTTTGTATTTTGTAGAGACAAGATCTCACTGTGTTGCCCAGGCTGGTCTTGAACTCCTAGGCCACTTTGGCTTCCCAAAGCACTGGGATTACAGGTGTGTGCCACTGCACCCACCCCTCCAGTTTAAACTCAATATTACAGACTTTTCTTTTCTGAACTTCTTAAAATTCTTTATATTAGTTTTTTTTCCCCCGAGGATCAATGAACTTCTTAATAATTGTTTTAAATTTTTTAAAAAATGGAGACGGGTCTCGCTATGTTGCCCAGGCTGGTCTCAAACTCCTGGACTCTTACGATCTTCCCACCTTGGCCTACCAAAGTACTGGGATTACAGGCATCAGACACCTGGCCCTTTTCTGAACTTCTTTGATCTTGCATTTGTATCTCATTTTCTCATACACTGCAAGTCTTTGTACACAGTAACATTAAAATACTTATGTTATCCTACCATATGCAGTACATAGTTTCAAAACCACAGTAGCAATGTTACCATTAATCATAAATCAGTGAAGCTGAAAGCTCCTTTGCACTTTTTTCATCCTTAGGATACACAGTTGACCCTTGAACAACATTGGTTTGAACTGCCAGGGTCCACTTATATATGGATTTTTTTTTACCCAAACACAGTGGGGCCAGGGACGGTGACTCACACCTATAATCCTGGCATTTTGGGAGGCTAGGTGGGAGGATCACTTGAGCCCAGGAGTTCAGGACCAGCCTAGGCAACATAGCGCTCTACAAAAAAACAGGAAAAAATTAGCTAGATGTGGTGGCACATGCCTGTGGTCCCAGCTACTCAGGAGGCTGAGATGGGAGGACTGCTGGAGCCCAGGAAGTCACAGCTGTAGGGAGCCCTGATCATACCACGGCACTCCAGCCTGGACGACAGTCAGACCCCATTCTCAAAAAAGAAAAAAAAAGAAAAGCAAGGGAAGGAAAGGAAGAAAGGGAAGGATGGAGAGAGGGAGGGAGGGAGGGAAGGCGGGAAGAAGAGAGGGAGAGAAGGAAAAAAAGAAAAGAAAAAGAAATGAAAGAGAAGGAAGGAAGAAAACAAAGCAGAAGTACAGTGGGATGCAAAACACACCTATACAAAGAACCTACTTTCCCTATGCTCAGGTCTGGGACTTTAGTATGCAGATTTCTGTATATGCTCCCAAAAGGTCCTAGATCCAATCTCCTGCACATAAGGAAAGACTACACTATCTCAACACAGATACACTACTAGAGTACTGTGTTCAAAAGCTCCGAGGGGCCAGCGGTGGTGGCTCACGTCTGTAATCCCAGCACTTTGGGAGACCAAGGCAGGCAGATCACCTGAGGTCAGGAGTTTGAGACCAGCGTAGCCAATATGGTGAAACCCCATCTCTACTAAAAATACAAAAATCAGCAGGGGATGGTGGGGCATGCCTATAATCCCAGCTACTCAGGAGGCTGAGGTGGGAGAATCGCTCAAACCCAGGAGGCAGAGGTTGCAGTGAGCTGAGATTGCACCCTCTCTGCCCAGCGGGGAGAAAATAGAGAAACTCTCCGAAAAAAAAAAAAAAAAAAAAAGCCCCAAAGAATAATTATTTTTTCTGTGTATCTCTAGTTGTATTAGTTAAGTTCATTTGTTTCTATTTGCTTTCAACCTTAGGATTTACTTTGTTTTCTTTTTTAATTTACTTTTTGGCTATGTAAAACTAAAAGTTCAAAGACAGAGAAGTCTTGCCTCCCCTCCACTCTTTCCCACCACTCTTCATAGGTAACTACTTTAAGTTTCAAGGATATCCTTCCAATTCCTCCCCCAAAATAAGCATATATATATAAATATTCATATTAAATATATTTTTTATATATTTAAGTAAACATATAAAAGCATATATGCTTATTTTTGCTTTTGAATAAAGTGAATACTTAATATACTTAAGTATTTAAGTGAATACTTGATACAACCTGAGACTCATTCCAAAGCAACACATGATTATTTTATGAATCTTTTCAATGGCTGCACTGTATGGATGCACCATTCCCAATCAGTTCTCTATTAATGGATATTTGGGTTATTCCTAACTTTCGCTATGACAGCACTGCAATAACCTTGTGTACCTATTGTTTCCATGTGTGGAGCTGTACCTCCAGAATAAGGTTAGGGTTAGAAGTATAACTAACGTCAAGGTGTAAGAACAAACACATGTAATTTTGTACTCCACAGAACTTGAACCATTTTTCCACTCCCACCAGAAAAGGCAATTTCAATGTGCATTTCCATTGTAAGTGAGGTGGAGCGACTTTCTATGTTCAAGAGGAACACAGAATTACATGGAACATAAAAAATTCCTGGTTTTTTTTCTGAGAATCATGAGTTCATGTCCTTCCCCATTTTCTCCTTTGGCTTTTGGACTTTTGTTTTCAATTTTGAGAGCTCTTATGATACAAGTTGCAAAGCTTTTCTCCAGACTGATCTGATTCACCGGGAACATACTATGACCATCTGGAGTGTACTTGAATCTTACCCTAATAGATCACCTTACTACAAGACACTCCTTCGGGGATGAACAGGTTTGAGAAAGCCGGCTAAGGACAGACCACTCAAAAGAATTACGTGCTCCTCTAGTAAGTGTTTAGAGACTGCTTCACGTTCTCCAGGTAACACCGCTCTTACTCGGCGGTCCAGATGGCAGTCTTGCTTCAGGGAGTCTACTCCACCTGCAGGACCTCTTTGATTGGGTTCACTAAACCTCACAGGGCCGCCTTCCCCTCGTTCGAGTTAGCAAGGGGCCCTCAGCGCTGCGGACACAGCGCAACCTCCGACGCCAGAGAACAATAGCTCCTCGATGCGTCTCCAGAGATGTCAAGGAGGAACGAACCCAGCGGCCAGGAGGCTGCGCCTCACGACTGAAGAGAGGGGGGATATCGGATTCTAAGTTCTCAAAACTTACAGGTGAGCTTTTGCTAAGAGTAAAGGCCCGCGGCTCGCCGCCCACCGCTTCTCTCCTGGGGTGCCACCTGGTTCTCCGACACGCGGAAGCATCACGGATGAGCGTCGCGAACACAAAGCGGCCAATCACGCGCCGCCTTCGCCCAGATCCCTCCGCACGAGGCCGCCCCGCAGCCGCAGGTGGCCCCGGCGAGTACGTCCACCTTCTCTTCCCGTGATGCCCCGGGGCTGACCTACGACCTCGCTGGCCCGCCCCTCCCTTCGGCCGCTTCCCTTACCGCGCTAGCTGAGCTCCGGCGCCCGCGGAGCTCGCGCCAGGCTCCTGGGAAAGGACGGGGCGTGTTACCGGGGAGCAGCTGCTCCATTGCGCCTCGAGGCCCCGATCGGGCTAGGCTGGCGGCCTCCCTCCCTTCACCTTTCCTCTCCTAGCAGGGCCCGGCGGAGGGCGAGTGACTGCGGCCACGCCTGAAAGGCGACTCTTCTGTGAGTGGGCCAGAACGCGAACATGGCGGAGCGGGGAGGCTGGCGGGAGGCGGCAGTGGCGCTGGCCTGCGGCGAGTTTGGGCTGGCTGTGGGGCGGGGCAGGGCGGAGCGGAGCCGGGTGGCGGGGCGGGGCCGGGCGGCGGGTCCTGGTTTCCTCCCTCAGCGCCATTTTGTGGCAGAGAGACCCACAAATAAAGGGGAGTGCTGGGGTTGCGGCGGGACTAGGAGCGCGGCGGGGCAGGCGGCAGAGCTGCCGTGCGCGCGGGGCCCGGGGGCCCGGCAAGCAGCAAGGCAGCGCGCCTTCGCCTATGCCGGGACTGGCGGTGCCGCGCGGCTTCTGCACTGAAGAGGTAGGTGCGTGCGGCTGGCGAGGGAGCAGCCGCCGGGGGCGGGGACCTCCGGGCTGAGGGTTGGGGCGCAGCCGCCCCCGGCCGGTAAGGGGCTGGCAGGGCCCGAAAGGCCGCTAGGACCCAGTGCGGCACCGGTCTCGTTACCGCTCTACCTTCCCGCCAGCGGGGAGCACTTCCGCCGCGTCGAGGCCATTTTATCTCCGTCCTCCGTCCCCAGGGCCCGGGGTGAGAGGGTGCTCCGGTGGCCGGAGAGACCGGCCACTCACGGAGGCCGGAGGATGCCCTCCCCGGGCTGAGCGGCGGCGCTCGTTTTTTCCTCGCCTCGGTGTCGCTCCCTCCACCTCCCTTGGGCCTCTCCCGAGTTCAGCAAGGAAGAAAAGAAACGTTCGTTCCCTACATTTCATGTCACGCAGTAAGATGTTACTGCGGCTACGTTCCCTTGTAGACTTCCATTTTTAAATGAGTGCATGCATTCTGAGGAAAGAAACTGAATTATTTGCAGATTTTTGTGAAATCCAAGTCTTACCTTGGATCCCTGTGAGACAGTTACTACATTATTTTTTTAACCTTTTTTCATAAGTCAGTGTACACGTAGTGGAAAAGGCCAAGTTCTTGTTTTGATAAGGAAGTCACTTGGTTGGTTGATCCCAAAGGACTAGCTTAACATTATCAAGGACTAGCATAACTGATTATGTAAAAAAAAAACAAAAAAAACTGTTTAGTCTGGTAGGGAAATACTTCGATTAGTATGTTACTGTTAGAAGTTGTATTTGTGCCTATTTTATCTAGTTTTAGTTAATTCCATTGTTTCGGAAGATAAGTGAACGTCATAGATCCATCACAAGGTCTCGTTTTTTGGATTTTAAAATTTTGACCATTAAGTTTTCGACGATAAACATGTTGTGGTCATTTAAAACCGTAATTTAAAATTATGAGCGAAAAATCTTTTCAAGGTGGATACATTTTAATTCATTCGAGTAGCATCTGATTAGGCAAGTTCGCAGGTTGGCTTGTGATAAGGTCGAGGTTACATTTTACGGGTTTGGGTAGGTGTGTTTCTTACAGTGCTTTTAGGTCTTAAGGTATCTTAAGCAGACACATAGTTTAAAAGTTCAGTATTTTTAGGACTTTTTCAGTGGCAGAATTTGTCCAAGCTACCAGAATGTCTAACTCCTAAAGGATAAAGGTAATAATAATAGTGTGTCCCAGGCACAGCTTATTTTTACATGGCTCTTTTATGTGTAGCTTTTCCAATTCAACGTTGAGTCATGTTTGCTGGAAATATTTTTGTGTATTGTTTGTCAGAAATAAGCTGCTAGAGATGAAACGGAAAATGTGTAAAAGCCCTGTGATGTGGAGATGAGCATTGTCACAATTTGTACAGTAGAGTAAAGCGTTCAAGGTCTCTTATGGTCTTGTATGTAGTATTGAATCTTTTGAATATATTGTTTAGCAGTTTAGATCATTATATATTTGTTTCTTGCTTGTCAAAATTGTGTTAGTAGGTCCTTCAGCAAAACAAGACTGAAGATAGTGTTTTTAATTTTTTTAGTTGTCTCCAACTTTCTGCCTCTAAATATTTTGTTTCTTGTAGTTACTAAGCTTAACACAGAAAAACTTTTCAGTGTCTCCACGATAGTGTACTTCATTGTGTATAACAGGGTGTTCTAATTAGAATATAGTGATATAAATATTTTCTGCCTTTGAAGATACAGTTAGTAGAATTTAATCTTTTCTAAGTGCACATTGAAGTTGCCTTTTATGTTCATATTATGTTCGTATTTTGTTTGAAAAATCTATTTGTAGCATTTTCATTGTGCTGAAAGCATTAATATTTGCAGCACTTTGTGAGGCAGGCAAAATTATCTTTTTGCTGACTTGAAACTGCAAGAGTTAAAAGACTTGCTTGGAATCACACATGGCAGATAGAGGGTAAGGAAAAGATGGCCTTTCAGTTCCTCATCAGTACCTTGCTACTACAGTGTCTGAAGATTGGTTTCTTACATTCAGCTGTGATTTGTTTCACCAAGGTACCGTGTCTTCTTACTGAAGTTGTGTTGGCTGGCTCTTGCCTCCTTTCATAGGGAACTGAGTTACCTAACTTTATGATGCTGAGAGCCAGGAAGGTACTGGGATCTGGGATGCTAGGCACTTGACTAGTCAAGACTGAACTCCATACTAACCTGTTTTTCTATGTTAAGGCATCAAGAGTAGGTGGTTGTCCTGATATTCTGAGACATATTATCTCTGAAATATCTACATAAATAACTGAAACCTTTACGTAATTTTAAAACTAGTCAATCATGTTGCCACCTTTTTGGGGGTCACCAAATTTGAGACCCTTACCCCAATTTATTAATAGTTGTTTTAATCACCTAATAGCTAATCACCTAATGACTCACAGTCATTTTCATCCTGGAAAATGGGAACTAACTTTGACTTTGAAAAGTGCTGTTATTCAATGTGTGACTCATAAGAACTGAGCATATTTTATTATTTTCCTTCAGGATTCAACTTTAATTGACTCCAAATGATGTTATGGTCATTCTGTTTTTCTGATGCGACAATAGATTGTTCTGAAAACCTGGAATATTCATTGTCTTTATGAATCTAGAGTTGACTTTAAATGGTAATTGTGTTTGTCATTTGCACTAAAAAAAGAAAAAAAAAATTGCCCTGGGGAATACCAAACTTCTCAGTACATTCTTGCGGTGTGAAAGTCAAAATTGCCAGTTAGGTTCTATTTTGACCAAATAGTTCAATGTCGTTAGATAGTTGTAAATTTTGAACCTGTTCTAGTTTGATTTTGCCAGATGGTGCATTTAACTTTGTGGCATATCATGGTGGACTTTCAAGGAAAGATTTACTTTTCATCAGATTAAAGTTGAGAAAGGATTTTCTTTCAAAATGCTGAGGCTCTGAATTTCCCAAGTTGGATACCTCAAACAGCTAGAGTGATCTTAAAAGTGACTCTGAGAATTGACTTAGGAAGCGTACACATATATCCAAAACCTGTATTTACTCCTGACTTACATTACAAATACAGAATTTTATTTTAAAAAAAATTTCAGTAAAAATCTCCATTTAATTAAAATCTACTCGATGTCAAACTTTTTAAAAAGAATGTAAGCCAACGTCGAGTTCAAGAGCAGCCTGGCCAACATAGTGAAATGCTGTCTCTACTTAAAAAAAAAAATTAGCTGGGCATGGTGGCACACGCCTCTAGTCGCAGCTCCTCAGGAGGCTGAGGCAGTAGAGTCGCTTGAATCCAGGAGATGGAGGTTGCAGTGAGCCAAGGTTATGCCCCTGCACTCCCTCCTGGGCAACAGAGAGAGACTCTGTCTCAAAACAAAAAAAAAAGAAAAATTTTAGTAACTGTTGGCTGGGCATGGTGGCTCACAACTGTAATTCCAGCACTTTTGGAGGCCCAAAGAGGAGGATCACTGGAGCCTAGGAGTTCAAGACCAGCCTGGGCAACATAGCAAGACCTCATCTCTACTAACAAGAAAAAAAGAAATTAGCTGGGCATGGTGGTGCACGCCTGTGATCCCAGCTACACAGGAGGCTGAGGCAAGAGGATCAGTTGAGCCCAAGAGATAGAGGCTGCAGTGACCCATGATCAAGTCACTGCACTCCAGCCTGGGCGACAGAGTGAGACTCTGTCTCAAAAAAGAGAGAGAGAGAAAATTTAAGTAACTTCTGTGTAGAATTCTAAATATTGGAGATGCCAAGAATTCCGCAGTAAGTGTTAGAAACAGTCAGGAGGACAGTATGACTATTATCCACAACCTGTGAATTATCTCTTCAGGTGTTTCAAGAAACACTGAGTCTGTGTATTTGATGGGGAGAAGGAAACTAATAATTAAATGCCCATTTTGTTCCAGTTACCATGCTAAAGATTAATATCTGTCTTCAGAAATAGCACAGTATTTGGACCCTGGTTGCAGTAATTCTCTTTGAGGTGGGGAAACTGAGGTGCAGAGATTTTGCTACTTTTGTATTTGCAAAGTTGATAGCCTGTTTTAGAATACCAAGGTTATCAGAACTGTCTTCATGTGTTTCTCAGTCCTTTTAATGCCCTTTAAAAACAGATTATCATCTCGTTGCTAAGCTTGCAGTTAATTTTATTTTGATGGAATAATAATATGGATACCTGTCTTTAAGAAGAGGGTAAGAGGCCGGGCGCGGTGGCTCAAGCCTGTAATCCCAGCACTTTGGGAGGCCACACAAGGTCAGGAGATCGAGACCATCCTGGTGAACACAGTGAAACCCCGTCTCTACTAAAAATACAAAATCTAGCCGGGCGAGGTGGCGGGCGCCTGTAGTCCCAGCTACTTGGGAGGCTGAGGCAGGAGAATGGCGGGAACCCAGGAGGCGGAGCTTGCAGTGAGCTGAGATCCGGCCACTGCACTCCAGCCTGGGAGACAGAGCAAGACTCCGCCTCAAAAAAAAAAAAAAAAAAAAAAAGAAGAGGGTAAGCAAGTCAACTTTATGAAGAAGCAAGTAAACTTTAAGAAGAGAGTAAGCAAGTAACTTTATGATGCTGAAGCCAGGAAGGTAGTGGGATCCGGGAAGTATCAGGTTGTAGAAACATACACAGACAATCCTTGCCAAAATCCTGGCATAGGAATTTGAGCCCTGGTGTATGAAAAGTCTGCCCTTTGCATACTCAGGTTTCGCATCCCATGAATGCTGTATTTTTGATCCGAGTACTGTATTTTTTATCTGAGTTTGATTGAAAAAAATCCACATATAAGTGGACCCATGCAGCTAAAACTTGGGTTGTTCAAGGGCCAACTATAATAACTTTCATAAACTGGAATTTATATTGAATAGCATCAATGATACTTCAGTATTACAACTAAAATTGTACATACTGAGTAGGTAGGATGCCAAGTAACTAGATAAAAGGTATACCACCTAGCCTTAGTGATAAATACAGCTGTTTTCAAACTCACTCTCTTACCACAGTACCTGTTATGTGAAGTTCCTGGTTGGTTCTCAAAATTTTGTGTTTGCATATACATAGATACAGATACTGATGTACTGGTTAAATATGTACAGCTAAAATAGCTAAAATTGTCTTTTAAGATTTTTTTAAATTAAAAATATTGGCCGGGTGTGGTGGCTTACACATGTAATCCCAACACTTCGGGAGGCCAAGGCAGGCGGATCACCTGAGGTCAGGAGTTCGAGACCAGCCTGGTCAACATGGTGAAACTAAAAATACAAAAATTAGCTGAAAGTGGTGGTGGGCCCCTGTAATCTCAGCTACTCAGGAGGCTGAGGCAGGAGAATCGCTTGAACCCAGACTGCGGAGGTTGCAGTGAGCCGAGATCGCACCATTTGCACTCCAGCCTGGGCAACAAAGACTCCGGGGTGGGTGGGTGTGTATGTATGCGTGTGTGTGTGTATAAAATTAATATTTCACTCTAGAAAAATGGGAAATTACAAGGAAATGCCGTTTTTGATATCTGAGTTCTAAGACTTTGCAGTCTAATGGAGTGGATGCACGTGTCATGCTAAAATAGAAGTAGTTAGACATGTGGAGTTAAATATGGTGATGGTTTCTCAAATGATTAAAATGACTGCCACCAGGTTAAGGTAGTTACAAAGCGGCTTTCTATAATAGCAGCAGAGATTATAAACTGGGCAACAAGGGTCATAAAGTAGGCAGGAACAAATTTAAAAAAGAAAATATATACATTTTATTCATAGTAATATGGTTTATGTCTTCATAGGACAGAGTGACTTGCTCAGTGAAATAGACTTTTTACAGTTAGCTCAGAAACAAATAATATACTGAGGTTTTTATCAGTTTACTATATTCCTTAAGAAAGATTAAAGAGGGAAGGCAGAGTGCAGTGGCTCACGCCTGTAATGCCAGCACTTTGGGAGGCCGAGGCAGTTGGATTGCTTGAGCCCAGGAGTTCGATACCAGCCTGGGCAGCATGGTGAAATCCCATCTCTAACAAAAAGTACAAAAATTAGCTGAGTGTGGTGGCACATGCCTGTAGTCCCAGGTACTCAGGAGACTGAGGCCAGGAGAATCACTTGAGCCTGGGAGGTCAAGATTGCAGTGAGCCATGATCGCACCACTGCACTCTGGTCTGGGTGACAGAGCAAGACTCTGTCTCAGGAAAAAAAAAAAAAAAGCCTGGCACAGTGGCTCACGCCTGTAGTCCCAGCACTTTGGGAGGCTGAGGTGGGCAGATCACCTGAGGTGGGGATTTCAGGACCAACCTGACCAACATGGAGAAACCCTGTCTCTACTAAAAATACAAAAAAATTTAGCTGCATGTGGTGGCACATGCCTGTAATCCCAGCTACTTGGGAGGCTGAAGCAGGAGAATCGCTTGAACCCAGGAGGTGGAGGTTGCGGTGAGCCAAGATTGCGCCATTGCACTCCAGCCTGGGCAACAAGAGTGAAACTCCATCTCCAAAAAAAAAAAAAGATTAAAGAGAGAAAGAAGCATGCCAGTAACCTAGATCAATTTATGATTTTTCCTCTGAATTCTGCTTTCTTCAACACAATTTACTTAATCTGAAAACCAGGATTTAATAACAGTATGATTAGAATGTTTCATTTATAAAGTAGAGTTGAGATTGTACATAGTATAAAAAATGCTGTTGAAAGGTTATCTCCTTTTGAGGAACCTCAAAATCAAGTGGGAGAAATCAAGTAGTTTTGGTGTTTGTGTGTTTTGTTTGTTTTAATGAGAGACAGGGTCTTACCACATTGCCCAGGCTCGTTTCAAACTCCTAGGCTCAAGCAGCTCTCCTGCCCCAGCCTCCCAAAGTGTTGGGATTACAAGTGTGAGCCACCACACCAGCCTCAAGTAGCTTTCGAGATGGTGCCACAGCACTCCAGCCTGCCAACAGAGTGAGACTCCATCTCAAAAAAAAAAAAAAAATTCAGTTTAACATACCAAGCTTTTGGTCAAATTTCTAGTAGTTTAGAATTTATAGTAAGTATGGGTAAGTAAAATAAACCACAAATACTGTAAAGTAAGGGAACATTCGTGACTGTGCTTTTAGAAATAATACCTAGGGCTGGACATGATCCTTGCACGTGTAGTCCTAGCTACTTGGGAGGCTGAGGTGAAAAGATGACTTAAGAGTTCAAGACTATCCTGGGCACTATGGTGGGTCCCTATCTCTTAAGAAAGAAAGAATAAGAATAACTAGTATAAGAACTAATTTCTTAATTTGTATAAATTATTAATATGCCAATTGCAATTTAGATGCTTTTTCAAAAGATCACTGGTACTCAGAACCTGATTCAATTTTTTAATCCTCAGAATTTTTATATAAAGATTTTATGTTCGTCAGGTTAGCTCTTCATGTTGTATACTTTTTTTTTCCGACCTTGTATTTTAACATGATGCTTAAGGTACGTTTGTTACACATTTTTTCCTTTGTCTTTTTTTATTGTATGGATTTGTAGTTTAATAAATAACAGCTGCTATTAGCATTCATTCTAAAAAAATAGCATAATAAAGTGTTCTCTACTTGAATTCATTAACCTATCTTTGAAACAGGGTTAAGTGAATTTTGTATAATAAAGAAGCTAATTTTGAGATGCAAAATATTTGGCATAAAATTAAATACCGTAGGAATATTTTTATTAAGGTGTGACATACACGACATACACGTGTAGATGAATTTTTGTTGTTTGTTTGAGATAGAGTCTCTGTTGCCCAGGCTGGAATGCAGTGGCGTGCCATCTCAGCTCACTGCAACTTCCACCTCCTGGGTTCAGGCAATTCTCCTGCCTCAGTCTCCCTAGTAGCTGGGATTATAGGCGTGTGCCACTACTCCCGGCTAATTTTTTTGTTTTTAGTAGAGACCGGGTTTCACCATGTTGGCCAGGCTTGTCTTGAACCCCTTACCTCAAGTGATCCACCCGCCAGCCTCCCAAAATGCTGGGATTACAGGCGTGAGCCATCACACCTAGCATATACATATATTTCAAAATATAGGCCGGGTGCGGTGGCTCATGCCTGTAATCCCAGCACTTTGGGAGGCCAAGGCCGGCAGATCGCAAAGTCAGGAGTTCGAGACCAGCCTAACCAACAGGGTGAAACCCCATCTCTACTAAAAATACATAAACTAGCCAGGTATGGTGGCTCGCACCTGTAGTCCTAGCTACTTGGGGGGCTGAGGCAAGAGAATTGCAATTGCTTGAACCCAGGAGGCGGAGGTTGCAGTGAGCCGAGATCGCACCACTGCACTCCATCCTGGGCGACAGAATGAGACTGTGTCTCAAAAAAATAAAAATAAAATATATAATATATCTAAAAAAAAAACTATTGGGCAGTAGTAAATTATGACTGTGATAGGTACTGCCTTGCTTTAACAACCTAATGCTATAAAAAGGAAGACTTAAGCTGGTATTACCCTTTAATAGCCCCTTAGCAACATGGCTAGGATACTACTTGAGGTCAGTATCACGTCTGTGACGAGACTTTCATAGGGGGATTGTAATAGTGTGATGAAAAATTATATTTCTCTTGACCTTTTATGGTGACATCAAATGATTTGAATGGCTGATCAGCTTTTTTATGAGGGAATTTGTAAAAACTACCCAATAACTGTAATAATGGAAGATGTTAACAGAGGAGGATCTGGGTGTAGAGTATATAGGAACTCTGTAATATCTTTGCCGCTTTTTGTAAATCTAAAACTTTTTAAATTATTTAAATTGTAATTACTCGACAGTAATTTAGTTCACTAATAAATTGATTTGAAAGAGTCAGTATTTTTTATTCCTACTTTCACTGGAAGAAAATCAATTGAACTTGTTTTCCCTCCACTTTTTTTTTAGGATTCAAGATGACCAACGAAGAACCTCTTCCCAAGAAGGTATGGGTTTTGGTTTTGGGTTTTTTTTTTTTTTTTTTTTAAGCAGTTGTAAGCACTTTTAAAAAAAAATAGACTTGAAGGATTATCATTGTTTGCTTATTTCTCATTTCTTTGCCTTTATAACAATAATAGCATTGGAGTTGTACAATGTGCTAGATGTTGTATCTTATATCAGTATATTTTTAGAATATTTTCAGATTTTGGAAAACTTTAGTTATAATAATATTCCCGTGGTCTACTCTTAACGTTCATTATGTGAATATTTCCAGCTACATATATACAAATAATGTCAAAAATGGAGATTATGAGTATATTATTCTTTTCTTAATGTAAATCCCTTTGATTATAATTAAAAACTTTATTTTAAAAAATGGTTATAGCTAGTTTTCAAATTCTACTTTTGTCTCTGAAATTTTTTTGTCTAGTCTCAATCTCCCCCTGCTGTGCATTCCTACCTCGAGTTTACTCTTACATACACACACACACACAGTGGATGTTATAAAAGGGTCTCTAGGAGGAATTTGTGATTCAATTGGGAAAGCAGGGCATGTGCTTAACTAAACTGAATATTTAAGTGAGTAGATACTACAGAAGTTTCCTGTTGTGGAGTCAAATTACTCGTAAAATGAGTAAAGGATTGTATTATACTTTCATAATCTGAGAATTACTGTGTGTTGCCTCTGGTAGCCTTTGATTTTCCTCCCTTGGAACAGGGTCTTGCTCTGTCGCCCAGGCTGGAGTGCAGTGGTGCAATCTCAGCTCACTGCAGTCTCTGCCTCCTGGGCTCTAGTGATCATCCCACCTCAGCCTCCTGAGTATCTGGGGGCTACAAGTACGTGCCACCACACCCAGCTAATTTTTGTGTTTCTTGTAGAGATGGGGTTTTGCCATGTTGCCCAGGCTGATCTCGAACTCCTGGGTTCAAGAGATAGCCACCTGCCTCTGCTTTCCAAAGTGCTGGGATAATAAGCGTGAGCTGCCTTTGGCAGCCTTTTAATATATTACACTACGATAGTCCCCCCCATTCTATTTTATGGTAATACTATTTTACTGGTTAGTATTATAATTTGAAACATTTTTAAGGAAAAAAATTTAAGTGAAATAAGGAAAATACTAATAAAATAAGGAAGTACTAATAAAGCCTTTATTTTCTTTTTATTTTTTATTTTCTGAGACAGGGTCTCACTCTGTCGCCCATACTGGAGTACGGTCGTACAATCTTGGCTCATTGTGGCCTCGTACCCCAGCTTATGCAATCCTCCCACCTCTGCCCCCCAAAGTAGCTCAGACTACAGGTGTGCTGCTACGCCTAATTTTTGTATTTTTTGGTAGAGATGGAGTTTTGCCATGTTACCCAGGCTGATCTTGAACTCCTAAATTTCAAGATATCCTCCCGCCTCAGTCTCCCAAAGTGCAGGAGGCATGACCCACAATGCCCACCAAAGCCTTAATTTTATACTGAAATAGGAGAGTTATCTCACCTTTACAGCCTTTATTTGGTATAGCGAATAGACTGTTTCTCAGTTTTTGAAGCATGTCAGCTTATGCCCTTCTTTCAACTTTTTATTTTCAAATAATTATAGATTCACAGGAAGTTGCAAATAAATGTCCAGAGAGGTTCTGTGCAGCTTTCACTGAGCCTCCTTCATTGTTAACGTCTTGCATGACTAGCAGACATTTCTAATAACTAAAAATCAGGGAATTGACATTGGTACAATCCACAGAGCTTATGCACATTTCACGTTATACTTGTACTGTTTGTGGGGGGAGTGGGGAAGAGCTATATGCAATTTTGTCATGTCTAGCTTTGTGTAACCATCATTAATCAAGATACATATCTGAACTATTACCATAAATCTTCATTGAGTTATTATTTTGTAGCCACATCTACCCCCTCCCTCTCCATGCCTGACCCCTGGCAACCACTAGTTTATCTCCATTTCTGTAATTGTTATTTCAGAGTGTTATATAAACGACATCATGTAGTATATATCTTTTTGAGACCATTTTACATTCTCACCTGCAGTGTAGGAAACTTCAGTTTCTCTGAATCCTCACCAGCATTTGGTGTTGCCGCTAATTTTTATTTTAGCCATTCTAATCAGTGTGTGGTGATACCTGGGATTTTAATGTGCATTTTCCTAATGATGATGCCCATTGTTAAGATAACAAATAGTTTACCTTAAAAAAAAAAAAACTTTTGTAATAAAATAATTTTTTTTAGTGATAAATATGTACTGAGCTATTTAAATCTCACACTCAGGAGGTGTTTCATAGGTCTCATAGAGCTTTGTGTCTTCAGGAAGATCACTCAATTCATATTGTAATTCTCTTTATAGGTTCGACTGAGTGAAACAGACTTCAAAGTTATGGCAAGAGATGAGTTAATTCTAAGGTAAAATGTTATTTGTTCAAAAATAAAATCTTTGTATAGAACATTGTATTATGCCTCTACACTGTAATTGTCTTTGTGTCAGATATTATTTTTAATGTTGTTACATCCTCAAATAATTTAATGTACTTTTTGAACATACTATGACCTATTTCTTATATTAACACTGAGGAAAACGTAACACTTTAAAGAACTACTAGGAAGCTATAAGTTTAACAAATATATGGCTTGTTTTGTGTAGTTTTTCTTTTCGTGTTTAACATTTGAAAAAAAAAAATGTAATCCTAAAAGATGAACTTATATTTATGGAAGAAATACATAATTTACTAATGAAGTGAGGTTACTTTTTCTTATTAGCGTGACTTTGACCAGCTCATTTAACTTCATACTCTTCATTTTCTCATCTGTAAGTTGAAGGGGTTGGGTTAAGTTATTTTTAAAGGTGACTTCCAGTTCTGAATTTCTGTGGTTGTCTTATAAATGTCTTACAAAAGCAGATTGTCAAGTACAGCATATAATCTTTATAGATTGTGTAAGAAATCAGGAAGTAGTGTGTTCTGTGTTTTATAGCTTTGATAACTTTTAGATAAAAATAAAATGAGTATTTTAACAAGCTGAAAGCGGGGGAGAGAGAGAAAAGATATTTTGTGAGATAGAGTAACACAGATTTTGTTGTTTCCTACAGTGTGACAATTTCCTGCTTTGACCTTTGCAGAGCTACTGTATTATGAACACACTGTTCATCTTTTTTTTTTTTTTGCCATAATCTCATACGTAGGACAGTTTCCATTGGATACCTTTGTCTTCCTGCACATAAAACTTAAATTGTTGGTATTCTAAAACACTCTGTCTTATGCTGAAGTAGATACTTACCTTAAGATACACTACTGCTCAATGCTGGGTTTTTTGTTTGTTTGTTAACTATTAAAACAACAACAAGTGTTAAAACAATAACATATATACATATATATAATGTGTATATAAATTATAATAGAGGTGAGGTGTTGCTCAGGCTAGTCTTGAATGCCTGACCTGAAGTGATTCTCTCACCTTGGCCTCCCAAAGTGCTGGAATTACAGGCATGGGCCACCATGGCTGGCCATGATCTTTTTTTTCCCTACCTCTGGGATTGTACACTTCTTTTTATGCCTTCTTACATAATTGCTCTGGTTAGTCTTTGCAGTCATTTTCTTGATTTAACCGTAGGAGGGGAAAAATCAGTAATCTTAATAAAGAATCATAGAAATGTTTTATTTTAAGATACCTTTAAGGTTTCTAAATTATATGCAATGTATTACCTTGCAGTCAGTTTAACATCTTTCCTTAGGGAATTCTCATGTAAGACTTTTAGGTGGATTTTTTTCTCTTTGATTTCCTTGGTGATTTTATTTATTTATTTATATTATTTATTTATTTATTTTTTTGAGAGCGAGTCTCGCTGGTTGTCTTTGCAGGCGGAGTGCAGTGCGCGATCTCGGTCACTGCAAGCTCCGCCTCCCCGGGTTCCCGCCATTCTCCCGCCTCAGCCTCCGAGTACTGGGACTACAGGCGCCGCCACCTCGCCGGCTAGTTTTGATTTTTAGTAAGAGACGGGTTTCACCGTTATAGCCAGGGAGGGTCCAATCTCCTGACCTCGTGATCCACCGCCTTGGCCTCCCAAAGTGCTGGGGATTAACAGGCTTGAGCCACCGCGCCCGGCCCTCCTTGTGATTTTAAACCAACTGCTACTTTATTTAATAGTCTATACCTTTGTATCCTTGTGATATACATGTTCTTGCTTCAGTTTTTATATTTTTCTGTTCTTCTAAAATAAATTGTTCTTTTATAGCCTCCACTGAGACCTTTCTCTTATACATCCCCAAATATTTGGTAAACTGTACGTGTCCTAGGTTGTAAGTGCCATAAAAACAAAGCATGACCTTAGCTTAACAGTAGTGTTTATATAGAAAGTGGATTAGTTTGGTATTAAGAAGGTTTTTCTTTTTTTCTTTTTTAAGACAAGAGTCTCGCTCTGTCACCAATCTGGAATGCAATGGTGCAATCACAGTTCACTGCAACCGCCGCCTCCCAGTCAAGTGATTCTCCTGCCTCAGCCTCCCAAGTAGCTGGGACTAAAGGCATGCGCCACCATGTCCTGCTAATTTTTTTGTATTTTCAGTAGAGACGGAATTTCACTGTGTTGGCCAGGATGGTCTCGATTTCTTGACCTCATGATCCGCCCGCCTCGGCCTCTCAAAAAACCCATGTTGGGATTACAGGCGTGAGCCTTTTTGTTCATTATGTTGTAACATTAATAACTCATGGCAAGCCTGTTTTTAAGATTATAAAATGGTTTTCTAAAGCCAAATTTTAATTAACTGTACCTTAAGAGCAGCTTGAAAACATGGCTCTTAAGTATGCAGGAGAACAGACATTCAGGGCAGGGTACTTTCCATTAGGAACTGCCTAATAAGACTGGGAAAAATCCTTATTGCTAAGAAGACTTAGCAGTGTATGTGTTCAAGGTAGAGAAGTATAATGAAGAAAAACAGTCCCCTTGTATTCTGATAGCGTATGGCATGCAGGTTTCTGCCAGTTAGATGAGATTGTTAAATTACAGTCTTGAAAAATGTTGTATTCTCCCCCTGTGTTTACAGGCAGAAATTGATATTACCTTGGGAAGAGTCACATGGTATTTTCACAAAAGAGCCAAAATAAAGAACCTTCGATTCTACATAATTAGGCACATTTCTAATATGCCTTTTGTTCCAAGGGGACAACATAAAGTAGCAGTAGGATTTTTTTTTTCCAACTTCTGTAATCCAGGATTATCCTGAACATCGTCAGTGATACCAAAGTAACAAACCAAATCTGGGGTTTGATCTCACCCAGAGCATGCTTGGCATGTTCTCAGCAGAAAACACCTTCTCTATATATCTCCTTTTACCTGTTTCCTGTAAAATGGGAAGGAATAATGAGGGACTACTTTATTATCAGTTAAACTAGATTTAGGCCGGGGTGTGGTGACTAAGGCCTGTAATTTCAGCAGTTTGGGAGGCCAAGGTGTGAGGATCATTTGAGCCCAGGAGTTCAAGACCAGCCTGGGCAACAGTGAGACCCCCTCTCTACAAAAAATTAGCCATGTGCCTTTGGTCCCAGCTATACAGACAGGAAGCTGAGGCAGGGATATTGCTTGAGTCCAGACCCTGTTTGTGCCACTGCACTCCAGCCTGGGGGACAGAGCGAGACTGTCTAAAAAAACTAGATTTAAAATGAAAAATCATCCAGCAGAATGCTCAGTATTACTAAAATCTGTGAGTTTATAGATATCTTCTAGTTTATTTAATAAAAGCTATTTTATTATAACAACTAATGTATGGTTTTTTTACTAGATGGAAACAATATGAAGCATATGTACAAGCTTTGGAGGGCAAGTACACAGATCTTAACTGTAAGTTTGAGTTTTAGCTTCTTAAAGACTGAATAATCTCCTTTTGATCATTACAATCAAAAGGGTAATTGGTTTTATTAAAGCAAATGTAATTTTTCTGGTGTTTTATTATAAGAACTATAATAGGCACTTTTGGGTGCAAGAAAATATAAAGGTGAATGAGACATAGTCTCAGTCATTGGAGAAGATAGACATGTAATACTCATGTAATGGCGTGACTTAGCAGAATTATATGCCAGGTTCTGAGTATAGATACAGTAACTCAGAACTACTTGAAACTTTTCTTACTTGTCCCTAACCCCTTCTACATAGGAATTTGACTTGAAGCGTGAGTTACTAGTCTAGAAGAGAAATAAATAGAAGCAACTAGTAACAGATTTATGATAGCTTAAATTAATATGTATAACTTAATTGTATGTAATATATATTTACAAATTTTTTAAATCTGCTGAAAATAAAGTTTATCATTTTAAGCCATTTTAGTCTCACTTTTTACTGTTTGAACAACATACTATTTGTTGAGTATAAAAACCAATATATATTGTTTTCTAACTTCAGAAGGGTTAATACCCTGAAATTCTAATTTTACGTGACTATGTTATCCAAAGAAATCATGAACATTATGAACGATTAAGGCTGGGCACAGTGGCTCACACCTGTAATCCCAGCACTTTGGGAGGCCAAGGTAGGAAGATCACTTGAGCCCAGGAGTTTGAGACCAGCATAGGCAGCATAGGGAGACCTTGTCTCTACCAAAAAAAAAAAATTAGTCAAGAGGATCACTTGAGCCTGGGAGGTCAAGGCTACAGTGAGCCCTGATTGTGCCACTGGTCTCCTGTCTAGGTAACAGAATAAGATCCTGCCTCAAAGTTTAAAATACAAATTGTCTAGCAGTTACTACCATATTAATTATATGTTTGTTTATTTGAGACAGTCTCGCACTGTCGCCCAGACTGGAATGCAGTGGCACAATTTGGACTTAGTGCAACCTCCGCCTCCCAGGTTCAAGTCATTTGCCTGCCCCAGCCTCCCAAGTGGCTGGGATTACAGACATGCACCACCACGACTGGCTAATTTTGTATTTTTAGTAGAGATGGTGTTTCATCATGTTAGTCAGGCTGGTCTCAAACTCCTGGCCTCAAGTGATCTACCCGCCTCACTTCCCAAAGTGCTGGGATTACGGGCATGAGCCACTGCCCAGACAGCATTTTTATATTAAATAGGTTAAAACGTACTCATCAGGATTTTGTGAATACTGTATAACACAAATGTTTCCTGTCTTCTATTGGAAATAGGTGAAACTATAAAAACATAATTCAGTTGGTAGTCATGGAGCACTATGACACATTGCCTTCTAAATAAGCTGTCATGACCAGGAAATAAATTGCTTGTTATAAAAGTAGTTAGGATGGAAGTTAAAGACTTGATTAATTTTTTGACCCTAGTTTTTAATTCTTGACAGAGGTATTTAAACTTGATCTTAAAATTAAATTTATATATATTTTTTAAATCATCAGCTAATGATGTAACTGGCCTAAGAGAGTCTGAAGAAAAACTAAAGCAACAACAGCAAGAGTCTGCACGCAGGGAAAACATCCTTGTAATGCGACTAGCAACCAAGGAACAGGAGATGCAAGAGTGTACTGTAAGTATTTCAAGTTACATAAATGTCTTTAGTTGAGGAATTGGTTTTTAGTCCACCTTATTGCATGTTAATTTTAAACAATGCTAAATATAAGAGGTTTTTTTTTATAGATATGTACACTTACAGCTTTAAGTATACTAGGTGAAAAATTTTGATAATGTCTCTTCATTTAAACAAATTTGTGGCCAAGAAATCAAAATTTTTAAGTTGTTTTTTGAAATTTTCATGCATTGTAAATATTAGTTCATCAATTTCAGACATTTTTCAGATACCTTGGTGTCTGAGGGTATAATCAATAAAAGAGCATTTGCTCCCTATTGCTTTACTTTCACTGGTTAGGAAAGCCATCTGATGACTTTACCTGTGCTCTCTTGTCCCCTCTGTGTATAGAACTGTTTTTCCTAGTGTCAGCAACTTCTTCAACGTGTTCTTTTTAATTGTTAGAACTTTGATGTGTACTGTGTAGTGTTTACTATGTCTACGTAGATCTGAAATCTAGTGACATAATTGATCGTCCAGCTCTGGTAGTTTAGACTCAATCTTGCAGTGTAATTATACAAAATAATTAGAGGCAGCTGTATCCTTGTTTCTGATTTTAAAATCTGAATGTTTCTTCAATTCTTTGTGTACTCTCCATTCATTTCATACCTACTGAAGTCTTCTAATGTGTTATTAAAGTCTTCTAAGGTTGTATTCTGCTCACTGGAGACACCAAAAATCTGTGGGCACGGTCCTGTTCCTGTTTGTTTTACCAATAGAGTGTTCCTTAAGGCTCAGTCACAGTCCTTTTACTTCCTGTACAGAGATTGTTTAAATTTCCACAAAAGTACCTATTTACTCTTTCACTTTTTACTAAATGACTTCTTTACGTTTTGCTTTGCTAAAGGCTGGCTTTTATCATTTTCTTTCCTTTTTTTTTTTTTTTTTTTTTTTTTTTTTTTTTTTTTTTTTTTTTTTGTTGTTGTTGTTGTTGTTGTTGTTGTTGTTGTTGTTGTTGTAGTTTGTTGGTATTTCCCCCTTTTCTTGAAATAGGGCCTCTCATCCAGGCTGAAGTGCAGTGGTATAATCACAGCTCACTTCAGCTTCCTAAGTAACTGGGACTACAGTCACGTGCCACCAAGCCCAGCTAATTTTTTAATTTTTGTAGAGATGAGGTCTTCCCTATATTGCCCAGGTTGAACTCCTGGCCTTTGGCAATCCTTACTCCTTGGCCTCCCAAAACTGTTGGGGATTATATAGGTGTGAGCCATCGCACCTGGCCCATTATCATTTTCTCTACCTTCTCACCACATTTTGTTCTTTTGTTTCTATGAGTTTTGTTGTAGTTCTCACACCACTGATACTTTTTTCTCCACAGTTACTTATGAATGTTTTTTAACAAATTTCCCTTTTCACGAAAAACGGATCTTACCTTTAGACTGCTAGCACTTGGGAGATAGATTGTGAATAGATGGTGTTGATGATAATATCTCATAGGATCGGAATGTCTTGAATTCCTTTTCTCTTCCGGATTCCTACTCTTGACATCATAGTTGATGTGTGCACATCACAATGTGTGTGCTATTCATGCACCTCTGATTCTCCATCTGTCCTATATACACTGGCGGTTTTGATCATGTTATGCCTGGTCGGGCCTTTGGTGATACCTGATCACTCTTGTCTCCTTGACCTGGATTTTAAGGTTATTTCAACTATAATGGAACCTAACCTTTTCCAGGTTTTGTTTTGTTTTGTTTTAAACAGCTGTCACCTGCACAGGCCAGCTGAACAACTTCCTATTCTTCCAGTTATAATACAAGTGAGGTTTTGCAGACAGGGCAGGGCAGCAGGAGCAAAATCACAAGGAAAGGGCAAGATTATATATGGCAGATGAAGATGAAGTTTCAGGTGAGAGTGAAAAAAGATGAGGTCAGGCCTGGAATCTTGGGTATTCTAGAAGAGAGGGGGCCACTGAAGAATTTTTGAGCAAGAGATGTATATGATGGGTCAGATTTAGATTTACATTTTAGGTAGATCATTCTGGCTTGAGTATGAAAGATGGATTTGAGTGGAACAGGACTTTAAGCAAGAAAACCAATTGTGAGGCTATTAAAGTAGTCCAGATGAGATAAATGAAGCCACTGGTAATAGCAGACAGGACAGAGTAGGTGTTTTGGAGGCACAGTCAGTAGGACTTGTTTAGTTTGGATGCTGTTGTGGAAGGAATGAAAAAAATCTAGGGAGGAATCACAGCTTCAGGCTTGTCTCGTTTGAGTAACAATGCACTAGGATAGAGCCTACAAAGATCAAATTTTAGAAGAGTAGAGTGTGGTGTTAGGAAAACTGAGGAAATCCAGCATTCCCTCTTCCTTCCCCAAAATATAAAGTGATTAAAACAAAGGTGTACATAAAGTTCTGTACAATACGAATTTAAAATTGTTCGTTAGATTTGGCAGTTAAGAGGTTGTTGGCCAAGGAAGCCAAAAGATTGGATACCCCTGCTCTAGAGGAACTGGCAAGTGGGAAGTGAGAGAAGCTGAATTTAAAGAGTAGAAAGAATGGGAGTTGTGTGTACTATAGGAGGTAGGAGGGAATAGGTTAAGCAAATGGTTGAAAGGATTGGCCCTGAGAAGGAGGGTTTCTTACCCTCTTGCGAGTGAAAAATAGTGGAAAGGTTTGTATTAGGTACCTGTCCTTTAAAACAGAGCTGCTGCTTTTTACTCTTGGTGTTTCAAATTAAGCTAAGCTTAGAAAAAATAAAATAACGTCCTCAGGAGTCAATTTGTTTGTCCAGCATACTAAATCATCTATTTGATTGTCTACGTGCAGTCTTTGCTAAGTACATCAGTAGTCAGTCAGTTTTGAGTGTAAGACATAAGTTAGCCACATAGTTGCTATAGTCTTAACTATGTACTATGTTCTTAACTATATTCTATTTTGTTGGTAAGTAAAATCTTATCATTTTTGTTCACCTCAGTGGTATTTCTATTTTTCATTTAGTCTTTTGCCAATCAACGCAAAACAGATTTAGGAATAAAACTTTGAAAACACTTTACTCAGTGTTCTCTTCCGTAGAACATGGAATTTATTCTAGTCAGATTCACCTCTCTTTTCATGATTGAAAGTGTTGACTATTGGGTCTTTGTAAAGCTAAATAGTAACTGAGTCTCAGTCAGTGTAGTAGACTGTTTTAATCAGTCCTGTCAGTACGTGGAGTGCACTGTAAGTCATGGTTTATTCTTGCTCTGTTATCTTAGCAGCTGGTTTCACATTGACTATGCAGTTGTACTAGATTTTTGCTCAATGGAACAAATATATTCCCAAACTACTTAGTATATTTGTTCCTTTACTAAATTTATATTAGAAAATTTCAACTGTAATTCTGTTTAAGCCTTCATGTGGAATTAGGTCTTGGGCCGGATCTACTTTGAGTGTGAAGAAAATGATGAATTTAATGCTAATAACTATATTTCATATTTTAGAAATGTATTTTTAGTGTTCTAATAAATAGTACAACTGAAGTCGAAATTGAAGGTTTCATATGTAAGTAGAAGGGTTCTGGTGTGATGGAAAAAGCTCTAGACTGGGAATCAGAAGGCTGGAGAACTAGAGTTCTTGTCCCAGCTATGGCACTGAACTAAACAGTTGGGTTATTTAATCTCAAAATAAGCAGTTTGGGTTTCGTTAGTTACTTTCCAGCTTTACAATTCTATGATTCAAATCTATTCAGAGGGGGAAACATATAAATTATACTTTATTTTGGCTAAGGTCCTATAGAGTTTTGCTTTTATAAAGTTGTAACGGCAACTCTTGTAGCTCTGAGTACTGTATATTTTTTCCTTTAGAAATGCAAATGTGTATTTTAAGTTACAATCTTGCACCTGATGTATTTTTAGGGGACTTTACATAGAATAATTTCCATAGGCAAAAAATTAAAATAAGCAAACCAAAAGACTTCATTAACTCTTAGGTAATTAATATTTTGAACTTTGCTTTTTTCCAGTGGGTTGTCAGCATTTTGGTAAATACCAGGTTGATTTTGTTTTTTTTGGTAATTTTGGATTGTAAAGTAAAATGTATGTAGCCCCTTTAAGTTCCAGATTTGGAGATGTAATCAAATGGCCTCAATTCCTAAATGAATAACCTTAGTTATTTTTTAATTGACAAATAATTTTTGTACATATTCAAGGACTAGTGATGTTTCAGTACACGTAATATATAGTGATCAGATTGGGGTAATTAGCATATTCATCAAATAGTTTTAATCTGTACTTTTCGAGAAAGTTATAAGATTTTTCTAGAGAATTTCAGGATCAAAGAGGGGAGGACTTAATGAAAGAGTTGGTAAATCAAGTGAATGGAGGGAGTTTTCCCCACCTTCTTATGTATGTTTCCTTTGATTTGGTCGTAATTGTTTCTTTTGCTTTGCACAGACTCAAATCCAGTACCTCAAGCAAGTCCAGCAGCCGAGCGTTGCCCAACTGAGATCAACAATGGTAGACCCAGCGATCAACTTGTTTTTCCTAAAAATGAAAGGTGAACTGGAACAGACTAAAGACAAACTGGAACAAGCCCAAAATGAACTGAGTGCCTGGAAGTTTACGCCTGATAGGTAAACAAATCATACTCCCCAGTCAAGACTTCCCTGACAGTCCCACTACGAGAAAGCTGTGGTGGGACAGCCAAGTACTCGTTTCCACACCAAGACTCAGACTTTTTGAGCCAAAAAAAGCCACATTCTTACACTGTCCAGCTTGTAATGGTTAATGTAAAACTTACCAGATGAACCTTGTGTTTCAGCTTTTTTCTTTTCCCCTTCCCCTTGCTTCAGAGGCCTGATGGCGTCGGACTATTCCGAAGAAGTGGCCACCTCCGAAAAATTCCCCTTCTAGAACATGTAGACACTTGAGAAATGTTTCTGTTTGAAGAAAATAGAGGGAGAAACAGAAGTCTTAAGTCTGTGGCACACTGTGTCTTCAGACAGTTTGAAGGAATGAAAACCTAGAGATTTTAAATCATGAATTGAACATGTAAAATTCCAGTAAAATGTAAAAATGGAATATGCATCGCTCTTAACCTTGAGCATAGTGACTTAGAGACACTGTGTATCAGTTTTGCCAATAAGACTGTGGACTTCATGATTGTTGTTGAACTTCTGGGTCAAAACTCAAATGAGGTGAATTTTGCCTTTAAAGGGTTTATTTGCTGAGAACCAACTTTTAATAGTCACCAGAGAATCAAATAATAGATGTCCGTACAAGTAGCATATATATTTAACCATTTAGTTTGGGGCTCTGTATTCCTTGCTTGAGCCTTAATCAATGTGGTTTTATTCAATGGTTTGTTCTTTGAATGGTTGCAAAACTGTAGATTATCTTACTGAGGACTGTACAAACATGAAGGTGTGGTATCAAACTTCAGGTTGAAACTGTTTGAAGCATTATAAACATTCATTTCACAACTAGATTGTATAAGGATATTAGCTGTGATGAGACTCACTGCATTATTTTTTTAGTGACTTTTATGAAATCCCCATTCCATTCAACAGGCACATGTTTAAAAGAGCATTGTCGTTGGTGTTAATGGGGGAATGTGTTCCTTCATTGTATTTGGGCCTTTTGTATTGCACTCTTGATATTAAATTAAATGTGCCTTGAAATAGTTGGTTTTTTTTTTTAAGTTCAAAGAATATTATGATGATTTTGTTGTACTCTAACATTTTAATTTGGGGGGGCCTGTGGAGAGCAGATTCATTTTGGAAATACTGTTGCTGTGCTCTTCAAAGTGAAGGAAAAGGCGCTGTGCCTCATTTTTAAAAGACCTACATAAAAGACAAGGAGACTTGACACTTGTTACTTTTATGACACTTTGTCCCAGGGTACTGCAGTAGAAAGTAATTGCGGGACAGCTTCACAGGGTGCCTGCCAGAAGATAATGTGTTGGAACTGTGGGCTGGCCTAAGTAAGACATTTTGTGAATTGAAAAAAGGTATAGTGATCATTTCTAGCAAATTCATTTAATCATTTAGATAAATGAGGCATTATTTTCTTCATGCTTCCATCCAATCCTGGAGGTGAATTTTTTCCGTCAGATCATTCTATAAGTCACCAATTCAAATTTTCGCTTGGTGATAATGGAGTCTAAGATGAGTGGAAGATAAATGTTCCAGCTTGTCCCAACGTTTAAGTGCAGTTTTAACAAGGGTGACTTAAGTTCTCTCTTAATCATTCAAATCAATTGTAAGTATCTTATATGTTTGTGCTTTAGGGAACTGATTGTGGGGCAGAGGGTGGGTTGAAGAAGTGGTTTGTGTGACTTTTCAGGAAGAAACCTGCTTCTAAAATTCTCACTATTTGTGAGGGTTGGAGGGTAAGTAACCAGATCTGTTTGAAATTAGCTTATGTGCTTGCATTAACGCTTTTGTATATATTTTATGCCATTTTAAGTTCACAGTAGAAATGGCCTAAGTATCTTTTTAGTAGAATTTAGTAGAAAAGTAATTCATAAAATGTATTATTAACATGTACTCAAATTTAGCAGGCATCTTTCTTTGCCACTTAGATAACAGTCATGAGTTCTGTGGTTTTTTTTCTTGTCATTGTTAAAATTTTCTCTTTTAATAATAAGATAATACATGCTTGTATATAAAATTGAAATACTATAGAGAAAGGGGGAGATGAAAAGTGAGTGTCACTCTCTGGTGTGACCTTGACATCCTCATTCTGTTCTCTAGGAGCAGTAACTGCTATTACTTTTTCTTGGGTATCATCAAGATAATTTCTATGCATATACAGTCATGTATATTATTTTAAACAAATGTGATCATACCATAAACACAGATGAGTTGCACCTTGTTTTTTTTAGTTGGTCTCTTCGGCATTTTTCCATTTTTTAGTGTATCTAGACTACTACATTTTTAATGGTTCCATAGTGTATTTCCATTATATTAAGGAATCATAATTTATTTAAATCACTTATAAATGGATTTTTTTCTGTAAAATTGGCTGTAAGCCAGAGTATATCAGGTACTATAAATACAGCACTAATTTGAAACAAATAATAGCTCAGGCAATCCCCCGTCTGGAATATTTCCAGTAGTGGAATGGGTTTTGCTTTGGGGTGTGTGCGCGTGCACGTGTGTCTTCGCTTTACTGTTTTTTTGTTTTAATTTTGAGGAAGAAAGATTCTCAGAAATAACCTGTCCAGTTCAGTTACAATATTTCATTCATGTGAGAATGCACACATTTTAGAGTGTTTAGAGGTATATCTTTCAAAATGCTTTCTATTATGTTTGTGGCTTAATTGATTTTAGGAATGGGTTGATTTTTTTGTTTGTAATTTTAAAAAATTATTTCAAAAACAATTACTTGTAATTAAATTATTTTTTCAAAACTGGTTTTGTTAAAATTTATTTTAGTAATCACTAGTTTTAAATGTGATACGATTATCTTAGCTTAGACATTTATTTATTAAAAGGTATGACTTTTTAAACGAACCCTTTTTTTGCATTAGAATTTGTGACATTTTTATATGGGGTTAAGTCAGGTCACAAATTAATGTCTCTTATAGTTGTCTTTTCTACTCTTTAAAATTCATATAATAAGAAGGTTAGTTGTAAACACCAATGAAATATATATACTTTGCTAGAAGATAGTTTTGAGAGCATAGGCAGTAAAGTGGAAGGAATTCCATCGCTTTTGACGATCTTGCATAGCTCTCATTTTCCCACTGTTTAATTTCTAAGTGGATGTTCAGTGGAGGCTAACGCCTGAGAGTGCTAATGGGAAATGGTGGAAATCTGGAGCTACAGCAGCAATGAACAAGAACACCAGCTAATAATGTTATCAAAGAATAAAGCCTTTACCACATGCTCACTGGTGACTTTTCACCCTTCAGCTCCTCTGAGCAGTAGTAACCCAGGTTTAACTCTTCACATATTTTCTGGAAGAAAGCTTAATTACAAACTTCCTTGAATTACATTAGGTTAGAAAACATGGGACCAGGCACGGTGGCTCATACCTGTAATCCCAACACTTTGGAAGGCTGAGGTAGGCAGATCACTTGAGGTTAGGAGTTTGAGACCAGCCTGGGCAACATGGTGAAACCCCATCTCTACTAAAACTCCAAAAACTAGCTGGGGGTGCTGGTGCACACCTATAGTCCCAGCTACTCCTGAGGCTGAGGTGGGAGGATCATCTGAGCCTGGGGATGTCAAGGCTCCAGTGAGCTGAGGTCACGCCACTGCACTCCAGTCTGGGCAACACAGTGAGACCCCCATCTCAAAAAAAAATTATGCTGTAGGTGAAAGAACCGTGCAAAACTTCTTCAAAGACTGATAATTATTTACAAAATGCTCTCATTTTTAAAGTTCTAAGGCATGCTGAAGTAGTGTGTCAGGCAAGTGAAAGCCTCACTAGAAGAAGGAAAGACTAGAATTTTAAAAACATTTTAACCAATAAGGTCATTCTGGACTTACCCCAAGGACAAGAATGTCACACTGTCTTTATCCAAGTCTCAAAGGTAAATATCACAGTTATTTACTTAGATCCCTTTAAAAGTGATCATTTTTTTCTTCTTGTCTTCATAAATAATTACAAGAACAAGCAAATAATTTCTCCTTTTATTGCTGAGGCTAAAGAAAAACAGTAAAATTTTATTGGGAAACATTTGAGCTTTTCATTACATATTTGTAATTGCTCTGTATGTGCACATTGGTTCCATAGTATGTTACACTAGCATTTGGAAACTAATTTCTGGGAAGTGTGACACTCCTAGATTGGCAGATATTTGCATGTTTGAATTATGGTACGTGACCACTGGTCTTATTTTTGTGTCAAAAGGACGATCTTTTCTGTTAATAAAGTCTTAAAAAAAAAAAAACTTAATTGCTGAATGTGCCTCAATTAATATAATAGATATATTCTTGAGAGTTATGGAAGATGGATGTACCATAAACTTCCCTCTTTCCTCCTTTTTTTTGAGACAGAGTCCCTCTTTCCCAGGCTGGAATGCAGTGACGTGGTCACAGCGTCAGCCACTTGGGTTTAAGCAATCCTCTCACCTCAGCCTTTCCAGAGGCTGGCACTACAAGCATGTGTGCCTGGCTAATTTAAAAAAAAATTTTTTTGTAGAGTTAGGGTCTCACTATGTTGCCCATGCTGGAGGACTTCCTGTTAAGGAAAATCCTTATTAAATGTTTTTTTCTACCAAGAATAAATATACTCTCATGCATTTTTATTTGTAGGTACTGATTTTCATAGAGAAGCATTTGTGATTGATGTTGCATGTACCTTTTCAAGAACTTTTCTGATAAAGCACTAGATTCCTTAGTGTAATAATATTGGTATAGCCAAGGTGTGTGTTAAAACTGGCTCTGTTTCCATTTTAGATGATAATTTGAGATGAAAACAGATGGATTTCAGAATTGATTATTGATGTAATAGAAACAAGGTGTAGCTGTTTGGGCACTTTTTGTTTAGGGTTTATTTTTGCTGCCGTGTTGGCAAATTACTGAAATGCAGAAGATGGGTGTGTCCCAGAAAAGAAGATGGTAATTATGGGGAAGCATCTGCTGTGATATAGTTATGTTTGTATGTGTGACATCTATCACTGTAATAATTGTAAGCAAAGACAGAGTTTTGTCTTCATTTTGTGATGGATGGCTCTTTCCTTTGTAGCCAAACAGGGAAAAAGTTAATGGCGAAGTGTCGAATGCTTATCCAGGAGAATCAAGAGCTTGGAAGGCAGCTGTCCCAGGGACGTATTGCACAACTTGAAGCAGAGTTGGCTTTACAGAAGAAATATAGTGAGGAGCTTAAAAGCAGTCAGGATGGTAAGGGTTTTTTTGTTGTGTTGTGTTTTGTTGTGTTTTGTTTTGTTGAAAAGTTCTCTTAACTTTTTGTTGGCTTTTTAAAACTGCCAGTCATGAATATTATAGGTTAGATTCTGTACATTGTTAACCCCTGCCTATGATTGTATATTATTATGAATGAAACATTTTTAGTTGAGTCAGCAAAAAAAGCCATATAATTTTAGTGTGTTTATCCCCACCCTCCTAATTCTTTATTGTTCAAAATTTCTTAAGTTTTGTTTTAGTCGGGGTAGGATTTGGTAAAAGATAAAAGGGTGTTGTATCATTTAACAAGATGGACAAATTTGTATTCAGTGTTTGAAAGGAAGAATATCTTTAACCATTTCTCATTAAGTGTGAATCTTAGAAACATTGGCAGTTTTCAGCGATCTGAAAGTAATATAGTTGATTGTATCTGTGAAGATTTTATTAGTGAATAAGAGATTTAATCTTTAAATTTGCTGAGATAAACAAAACTTGGCAGCCTCCATCCTTTTTAGTGCAAGTGTAGCTGTATCTCTCCTGTTTCTCCTCTGTTTTTTTGTTTGTTTGTTTGTTTGTTTTAGACAGGGTCTCACTCTGTCGCCCAGGCTGGAGTGCAGTGGCGTGACCTCAGCTCACTGCTACCTCCGCTTCCCGGGTTCAAGCGATCCTCCTGCCTCAGCCTCCTGAGTAGCTGGGATTACAGGCGCCCGCCACTGCTCCCGGCTAATTTTTTGTGTTTTTAGTAGAGATGGGGTTTCACTATGTTGGCCAGGATGGTCTCGAACTCCTGACCTCAGGTGGTCCACCCACCTCGGCCTCCCAAAGTGCTGGGATTACAGGCATGAGCCACCGCACCCAGCCTCTCTTCTCTGTAAGGTGCATTATTAGTAAGGAAAATAGCCAAATTATTTGAAATTTTAAATTGAAAATTAGTGTCTCTGGTTAATTGCAAAGATGATCAGTAGCCAAGTAATTTCTTCTAAACCACCTACCTTTTCAAAAT
Organism: Rhinopithecus bieti; assembly: GCF_001698545.2. Lineage (NCBI taxonomy): Eukaryota > Metazoa > Chordata > Mammalia > Primates > Cercopithecidae > Rhinopithecus > Rhinopithecus bieti. The sequence goes on along the minus strand of NW_016815616.1, from coordinate 755,594 downwards.
CTTCAAGAATTATTTCCTGTGACTTTTGTCCTTATATGTATAACAGTCCTTGGTTGAGAACATGGGCCTCTTTGGAATGTTATAGAGGACCACGCTGTCCTTAAGGGCCAGAGCTGCTGTGGAACTAAGGCACTGGGTCAGGAATAAGGGGACTGACTGGCCATAGTGGGTCCGTAGGTAAACGTGAGTCAAACTTTGGGGCTGTAATCAGGCATATGGCAAGATGGACTAAAACAATTTTAACTTGGTTGCTTAATACAGTTGCCCTCGGTATCCATGGTGGATTGGTGTCAGGACCTCCCACAGATAAGCCCCTCGTATAAAACGATGTCGTATTTACATACAAACCGATGTACATCTTCCCATTTGAGCCATCTCTAAATTACTTAACAGTACCTAATACAATCTAAATGCTATGAAAATAGCTATTTTACTGTATTGTTTGGGGGATAATGACAAGAAAAAAAAATCTGTACATGTTCAGTATAGACCCAGTTTTTTCTTCCTTGAATATTTTCTTTCTACAGTTGGTTGAATCCATGGTTGCATGTGGAGGGCCGACTATATATTATTTTAAGTATCTGACTTCCCCCAAAACAAACTCAGTCATATTTTAAGATTCCAAGCAAAATTTTTAAATGTAGTGTGGTTTTAGAATTGTATTTGTTGGCTGGGCGCGGTGGCTCAAGCCTGTAATCGCAGCACTTTGGGAAGCCGAGATGGGCGGATCACGAGGTCAGGAGATCGAGACCATCCTGGCTAACAAGGTGAAACCTCGTCTCTACTAAAAAATACAAAAAACTAGCCGGGCGAGGTGGCGGGCGCCTGTAGTCCCAGCTACTCGGGAGGCTGAGGCAGGAGAATGGCGTAAACCCGGGAGGCGGAGCTTGCAGTGAGCTGAGATCCGGCCACTGCACTCCAGCCTGGGCGACAGAGCGAGACTCCGTCTCAACAACAACAACAAAAAAAAGAATTTTATTTGTTTACTTAAGCATTTATTGACTGCCTTGCTTTGTGGCAGGCACTAAAGAATGTTTTCAGTGTTATAAGCGATATTAAACTTGGTTTGACTCTCCTTTGCACAGAACTGAATGACTTCATCATCCAGCTTGATGAAGAAGTAGAGGGTATGCAGAGTACCATTCTCGTTCTGCAGCAGCAGCTGAAGGAGACACGCCAGCAGTTGGCTCAATACCAGCAGCAGCAGTCTCAGGCCTCTGCCCCAAGTACCAGCAGGACTACAGCTTCTGAACCTGTAGAACAGTTGGAGGCCACAAGTAAAGACTGCAGTCGTCTGACAAACGGACCAAGTAATGGTAGCTCCTCCCGCCAGAGGACGTCTGGGTCTGGATTTCACAGGGAGGGCAACACAACCGAAGATGACTTTCCTCCTTCTCCAGGGAATGGTAATAAGTCCTCCAACAGCTCAGAGGAGAGAACTGGCAGAGGAGGTAGTGGTTACGTAAATCAACTCAGTGCGGGGTATGAAAGTGTAGACTCTCCCACGGGCAGTGAAAACTCTCTCACACACCAATCAAATGACACAGACTCCAATCATGACCCTCAAGAGGAGAAAGCAGTGAGTGGGAAAGGTAACCGAACTGTGGGTTCCCGCCACGTTCAGAATGGCTTGGACTCAAGTGTAAATATACAGGGTTCAGTTTTGTAATATTTTTTCAGCAAATTTTTATACAGTGTCATTTAATTTGGGAGAGGATACTGTCCAGAAAATTAATGCAAACTTTTGTCACACTTTGCCTTTTTGTGGGTGTACGTTTTGGTTTTTTGTTGTTGTTTTCTCTGTTTTTTCTTTTTTTTTCTTTTTTTCTTTTCTTTTTTTTTTTTTTTTTTTTTTTGCTTCAATACCTCTGCCACTTTGGAAATTGTAACAGTTAATTACCTTGAATGTTGCTAAAAGAACATTTTATGTAGGGTCAAGTTATTTTTATATGAGTTAATGTGAAATTGTAAATGGAAATTTTTCCTTAAAATATAACACAATGACGTCTGTATAAATCTATGTCTGTTTAGAACCTGTGCTGTGTAAGGGCATTCTTACTCATGCTGTTACTGTACTTATGCACCATTCAGACTTGTTAGAGTAGATGTGGGTTTATGACTGCCAAGTTTGCCCAGTACAGTAGTTTTTTATCACTAAAAGTTGGACTCATTGATGGAGTCCTGTAGTAGTTTCAGTGTTAGATACAGTTTTTTCCACCATACATCTGTGCATTTTCTCTTTAGGTGACTGAATGTTTAAGAAATTTGTGTGCATAGTTACTCAGTTTTTATGAACTGTTGTATCCTGTTAATGCATATTGCTCTGTGACTCCAGTATATCTTACCTGTACTGACCAAACCTAAATAAAGATTTTTATTGTAACTCCTTAATTAGCGTTTTTGTTTTGTTTTGGGTATATGTTTAGCATTTGTCATCGATTTTCATTGAGTCACTGAATTTCTACTCATTATCCTTCAAGTACTACAACAGTGAAACTTAAGACCAAGCATCGATTTTGATTTTGCACGTAATTTTTAATTTATGCCTTATTTTGCAAAATGGAGCTGGCGTTTAGGGCTACACTTAAATTTTTTTCTTGACTTATAATTGTTACAAAATATTTGAAAATACAGAGAAGTATAAAGAAAATAGTCATCTAAATATATCTTAGGGTTTTTTAAAATTTTTATTTATTTATTTTTTAAAATTGAGACAGGGTCTCACTTTGTCACCCAGACTCAAGTGCAGTGGTGCAGTCATGGCTCACTGCAGCCTCAAAGTCCTAGACTCAAGTGATCCTCCCACCTCAGCCTTCTTAGTACATGGGACTATAGGCATATACTACCACACCCAGCTACGTTTATTTTTAGTAGAGACAAGGTCTCGCTGTGTTGCACATGCTGGCCTCAAAGGATCCTTCTGCCTTGGCTTCCCAACGTGTTGGGATTGCAGGAGTGAGCCACAGCGCCTGGCCCTTTTTGAGTTTTAATTGAAAAGCAGGGTTTGTTTTTTGTGACCTGATTTCAAGTAGAGTACCTTTGTAGTCAGTAATGTTTGTTTTAAAACACTGGCCAGTACTACTGATTTTTACTAACAACATACCTGGTAATATTACATGAGTAAGGGGTGTTAGAATGTAGGTAGGAGAAAATGTTTTTAAGGTGGAAGAATCTCAAAGTTTGCTCCATTTTCTCAGAGGTAATTAAGTATGGCCTTAAAATGTATAGCTTTCATATATGGTTGAAATAAAATTCCATTTCTGCTAGAAGCAGAAAAAAGTATTGTTTTAGACATAAAAAGTATTGTTACGTCTAAAACATAAAAAGTATTGTTTCAGACATAACTTGTAATACAATCCGGGAACCCTGGAAGTGGAATTACAATACTTGAAAACTGAGGTACAACTTACTTGAAAGTAACTGCTGCTTTTGCTTGTTTAGCTGATACAGGTATGTCCAGTCTTCAGAAGTATATTAAATACTGCACTGTCTCTTGATTAACCTTTTCTTTTTTTTTTTTTTTTTTGCGACAGAGTCTCGCTCTGCCACACAGGCTAGAGTGCAGTGGCACCATTGCGGCTCACTGCAACCTCCGCCTCCTGGATTCAAGCAATTCTGCCTCAGACTCCTGAGTAGCTGGGATTACAGGCACATGCCACCACGCCCGGCTTATTTTTGTATTTTTAGTAGGGACAGGGTTTCACCATGTTGGCCAGGCTGGTCTCAAACTCCTGACCTTGTGAGCCACTGTGCCCTGCCTTGATTAACCTTTTCTACAATCTGCTCAAGTGCGTAAAAAATCCTGTATTTGCATGTGATTAAACATTTTGGTGTTTGATATATCAAATACTGTGGCTTTTGTTATGTACATCCTTCAACTTGACCAATTTAAACAAAAATGGAATTTCTCTGCCCTGTTGGTGTAATCATGAGTTTGTGACAGGAAATTAATTTTTCAGCCAGTGATACAATTTTTTGACCGAATTTAATATTGACCTGTTAATGTGACATTTTCATGTTTCTGTTCAGTCTGCCTTGATGAATAACTCAGAGAACTTATACTGTGGTACATAGTATTTCTCATTTCTGGAATTGGATGCTTTATTTTCTGGTATGACTATGATAAGAGAGGTGATAGAGTGGCTTCTGCATCTAATTGGTTTGAATCCTGGCATTACACTTAACTGATTTGGGCAAATGTATCCTCGTGGTTCCATGTTTTGTTTTTCTCCCCTGTAAGAGCACTTACTACTGTCTTAGCTCAGGCTGCTATTGGAAGGAAAAAAAAAAAAACACAGACTGGGTGGCTTTACACACTCATTCCTCACTGTTTTTGGAGCCTGGGAAGTCTAAGATCACAGTGCCCCGATTGGTGCCCCAGTTTGGTTCCTGGTAGGAGTCTTCATACAGAGAGCGCAATAGATGTCAGTTTCCTTGGCTCCTCAACTGTATTGGATACAACTGACTACTCCAGTTTTTGAGACACTTTTGCAAAACAATGTAAAGCCATTCCTTCTGACAACTTTGTTTCTCAGATGTTCCCTCTCTTCATGAGTAGTTATGCCCTGTACTCAATCATTGCCTGCTGCTCTACAACACTGTCTTGGGAGTTCACCTATCCCTGTAGTTATAGTGAACACTTTCATAGCCCCAGGTAATGTCATTAACTGATCTGGACCCACCATGGGGTGGCTGTGCTGAGGCAGTGTTGAGCCACCCCTAGTGGTAACGAGCACACTGCTGACGTCCATCCTATGGCAAATCCAATTTGGTGATTCACTGTTCCCCTTATGGAGACCAAGGAGGAATTTGCTACATGGTAGGTTGGTGAATCCAGCCTCTGGCTAAGACCTGGCCTGGACTCCTGCAACTCTTTATGAAACTTAACCAAGAATGACTGCATCTTACACGGGGCGGAGGGGGAAGATGCTGAGAAGGCCCCTTCAGGATAAACTGGCTCCATAGCTCTGCAATAATGGTGGCTCCTCATGAGTAAGCACTTGGAGATTTTGTGGCTTCCTGCCCACTCACCCTGCTCATCAGGTATTTATGATTCGAGATCTAGACATAATTTTATTATTTTTTTTGAGACGGAGTTTCACTCCTGTTGCCCAGGCTGGAGTGCAATGGCGCAATCTCAGCTCACTGCAACCTCAGGTGATCTGCCCGCCTCGGCCTCCCAAAGTGCTGGGATTACAGGCGTGGGCCACCGCACCCAGCCAAGATGTAATTTTAAAATTATCTTCCAGCTGGCCGGGCACGGTGGTTCACGCCTGTAATCCCAGCACTTTGGGAGGTGGGCAGACCACAAAGTCAGGAGTTCGAAACCAGCCTGACCAACATGGTGAAACACCGTCTTTACTAAAATACAAAATTAGCTGGTCAGAGTGGCACAGGCCTGTAATCCCAGCTACTCGGGAGGCTGAGGCAGAAGAATCGCTTGAACCCCGGAGGTGGAGGTTGCGGTGAGCCAGGATCGCACCACTGCACTCCAGCCTGGGCGACAGAGCGAGACTCCATCTCANCTTCAGGATAAACTGGCTCCATAGCTCTGCAATAATGGTGGCTCCTCATGAGTAAGCACTTGGAGATTTTTGTGGCTTCCTGCCCACTCACCCTGCTCATCAGGTATTTATGATTCGAGATCTAGACATAATTTTATTATTTTTTTTGAGACGGAGTTTCACTCCTGTTGCCCAGGCTGGAGTGCAATGGCGCAATCTCAGCTCACTGCAACCTCAGGTGATCTGCCCGCCTCGGCCTCCCAAAGTGCTGGGATTACAGGCGTGGGCCACCGCACCCAGCCAAGATGTAATTTTAAAAATTATCTTCCAGCTGGCCGGGCACGGTGGTTCACGCCTGTAATCCCAGCACTTTGGGAGGTGGGCAGACCACAAAGTCAGGAGTTCGAAACCAGCCTGACCAACATGGTGAAACACCGTCTTTACTAAAATACAAAATTAGCTGGTCAGAGTGGCACAGGCCTGTAATCCCAGCTACTCGGGAGGCTGAGGCAGAAGAATCGCTTGAACCCCGGAGGTGGAGGTTGCGGTGAGCCAGGATCGCACCACTGCACTCCAGCCTGGGCGACAGAGCGAGACTCCATCTCAAAAAAAAAAAAAAAAAAAAAATTCCTCTTCTTTCCTTTATTCGTTATTCTTAGCCCCCATCTAGCCCATATAAGTAGGTAATAATATGAGTAGCTATAATGAGGACCCCTCAGGGAACAGATGCTGTTTGGCCACTCAACAGAAGCATGCAATTACCTTCTCAAGATTTGCTCCTAAACTTACTCTAGATAGAGCCTTCAGGCAGGAAACAATATATTTCTTGTCTCCAGAAGAATCTATTCATACTCATTCAAATGTGCTAGGCACTGGCCATAAAGAATGTATTGGTGTTCATTCATAACTGCCTAAAATGTGCTAGGAGCTGTGCATAAAGCAATGTAACAGGATCATCTTGCAAAGCTTGTATTGTCTGGTAGAGGAGACAGATAAACTAGGAATTATATGGTAAGTTGAAAGAGGAAGTTAGGGGTAAAATGCTGCACCAAATGCAGGAGATTGGAAGGTTCTTTTAGAAGAAGTGATGTTTAAGAGGAGTTTCAGAGGTAAATTTCTGGCTTGGTTAACAGAAGATAGTTACACTGCTCACTGAGATTAGAGAAGAAACAGGCTGGAAGAGTTTGGTTTCAGTGTCAAATTTGATGTGCTTATAGGAAATTGTATTTATTTATTTATTTATTTATTTATTTATTTATTTAATTTGAGACCCGGTTTCTCTCTGTCGCCCAGGCTGGAGTGCAGTGGTGTGATCTCGGCTCACTGAAACTTCTGCCTCCCAGGTTCAAGCGATTTTTCTATGTCAGCCTCCCCAATAGCTGGGATTACAGGGGCACGCCACCATGCCCGGCTAATTTTTTCATTTTATGGTAGAAACGGGGTATCACCATGTTTGCCAGGCTGGTCTCAAACTGCTGATCTCAAATGATCCGCCCTCCTCGGCCTCCCAAAGTGCTGGGATTACAGGTGTGAGCCAGGGTGCCCGACCTGATGCGCTTGTAAGAATTTAAATGAAGAGGGTCAGTTTAGGAGACTAGGTTAGATGTAAAGATTTCAGGGCCAGGCGCGGTGGCTCAAGCCTGTAATCCCAGCACTTTGGGAGGCCGAGACGGGCGGATCACGAGGTCAGGAGATCGAGACCATCCTGGCTAACACGTTGAAACCCCGTCTCTACTAAAAAATACAAAAAACTAGCCGGGCAAGGTGGCGGGTGCCTGTAGTCCCAGCTACTCGGGAGGCTGAGGCAGGAGAATGGCGTGAACCCGGGAGGCGGAGCTTGCAGTGAGCTGAGATCCGGCCACTGCCCTCCAGCCTGGGCGACAGAGCGAGACTCTGTCTCAAAAAAAAAAAAAAAAAAAAAAAGATTTCAGACTTGTCAGTATACAGGTGGTGACTGATGCCATGGGAAGGACTGGTATTACCCAGGGAGCTGGTGCAAAGTAGGAGCCTTGGGGAACATGTTGAGGGGATGTCAGAGTAAGCCCACAAAGACTCAGAAGTGGCCAGAGAGTAAGGGGAAAATGGGATAGAATAGAGCAAAAGCCACGGGAGGCATTCCTTGAATTCCTTGGACTCAGATATGTTAGGGGACAGGAAACACATTTAAGATAACTGAAAAGAAGAGACTTAAGTATGCTGCTGAGCTCTTAGCAGGGGAGGCAGCTGATTTTACCACTATTCCAGACCCTAAAGATTTCTCCTGAAATTGCACTGTTATGCAGGTTTTTTCCTTCTCTATTGCCCCACCTCTGGGGCCTACACTCGTTTATCTTCTCTGATTTATCTGACTCATCCACATATCTCTGCAAAGTCTTAATGTAGGTTTCCAGGATTTAATGATTCTTTCAATCTACTTTAAAGTTCTTCAGGAAGATTCTCCAGGTCCGTCAACAGTTTTCCCCTTCATGACTTTGTGACCAAGTTTTCTTGTTCCACTATCCAGGTGTTCCCAACAAGTTGCTGTAATGGTGGCCCTCATAAGCTTGTCTAGAAACCCTAGAAAGCTCAGAAAAATTATGAACTTTGCCCAGTAAGAGGCTGGGAAGTCAGCAAGGGTTTTAAACAAAACTGACCCCACTTGTTATATGCTCCTTTCACTGTCCAAACGTCAACCAAGGTAAGTTTTCACTGTGGGACGTTAAGACGCTGCCGGCGTCCTCACCCCTTCACCGCCAGAGCTGATCTTCGAAGGCCAGGGGGCGCCAGCCCCACGGGGGCTCTCACCGAGACGCTCCCAGCAAGCCCTGCACGCGAGCGAATGACTGGCGCCAGGCGAAACGCATAGGACCTCCCGAAGCAGCCGAGAGCAAAACGACCCATTAGAGTTGTGCTGAGACCCGCGGCGGGCCGGGCTCTCACTCGAGATTCTCGCCCGTGGGATTCCAGTCCTGGGCTGAACGAGAGAGAGTTTTTTGTCACACCCCACTCTTTACTGTTTCGAAAAACTAAGGTTAAAACAAAAAAGCCCAAAACGTCAACACGGGGGACTCCAACACTGGGGTGTCTAGAAACACTGGGGTCTTCAGAAGCTCTGCACATGCGTCCGAAGTTCCGGGTTCTGCACGCAGCCCCAGACCCCAACCTCACTTCCGCCCTGCGCCCCTCGAGCCCCGGCCCGCCCCGGCACTGGCCTTGCGCCTGCGCACAGTGGGATGCGCGAGGAGGTGGGGGGCAGGGGGCGGGGCTACCTCAGGTCCCGCCCGTGGCGCGGCCTGTGGGCTGCGAGGAGGATCCTTGCCTAACTTGCAGGCAGCGCAGGGCAGACGGCGGCAGGAGAAGCGGTCGTGGGCAGGATGAATGCAGGCTCAGATCCCGTGGTCATCGTCTCGGCGGCGCGGACCATCATAGGTGAGCGGCCGGCGGGCCTCGCGCAGAGTCCGAGGCGCCTGCTGCTTCGGCAGGAGCGCCGAGGGCCGGACTTGTGTAGGAGGGGAGCGTATATGGAGGAAGCCGCTCAGGCCAAGCCTGGAGGACCTGCGGGATCCCTGGAATCCCCGGCCTCCCGCGTTGCCTGACCTGGCGCGACAGCCCCACCCTCTCCTCTCCCGATGTGCGCACTCCGTCCCTTGTGCTCTGATTGGCTCCCGGGGTAGAGCCATCGCGTGGCCTGCGTCTCCCATTGGTTGGCGTAGGAAGGCGTTCTCCTGCGGATCCCCTGATTGGCCGACTCCGGGAGGCGCCATCGGTAATGCCTGTGGCAGGGGCGGAACTGCTAGGTGGTCTGAGCAGGGCTTTGGGCTGGGGTCGGGCTGTCACACAATGGCTGGAAGTCGCGACTTCATCTCCTTCGTGCCGCATGGTTTTCAAAGCCCTCGATCCGCCGGTTCCTTTTGTTTGGGAACCATGGGGCCGCATCCAGTCCTTCGGATTTGGGGAAATAGAAGGGGTACAGCGGCGTCCCTAGGCCGTTCCGAAGGTCGCTTGTCTGGCCCTCGGCCACTGCGAGTCCTGGCACCCACCTTGACCTTTGCTCAGACCAGCAGGTGTGGGAACGTGTGGGAGGAGGGGCACTGCCTCCTCGCGGTGGCCTTGCCAAACAGCGTCATGAGGTCCCGCTGCTCCTGGGTGGTTTCTACATTACCCACAAGCTTGTGATGTCCGCGCTCTCCGCCTTTCTATTGCAGGTTCCTTCAATGGTGCCTTAGCTACTGTTCCTGTCCAGGACCTGGGCTCCACTGTCATCAAAGAAGTCTTGAAGAGGGCCACTGTGGTTCCAGAAGATGTGTCTGAGGTCATCTTTGGACATGTTTTGGCAGCAGGTAACTCTCAGTGATTCCAGGAGAAGTCAGGCTTATTAGAAACAGCCCATAAACACTCACGCACACACACACACACACACACTCATTCTCTCACTCAAGTTCTTCCCTCCATGCTTTTGCTCAGAGTTCCATCTGTTAAGATTCCTCCTGTGGCCCCTTCTTCCAGCCCTGTCAGTAGCTTCTATCCAGTTTGAGACTCAGCTTCTTGGCCAGGCAGGGTGGCTCCCACCTGTAATCCCAGCACTTTGGGAGGCCGAGGAGGAAGGATCACTTGAGGCCAGAAGTCTGAGATCAGCCTGGGCAACAAAGCAAGACCCTGTCTCTACAAAAAATAAAATTATTAGCCAGGCATGATGGCCTGTGCCTCCCAGCTACTGGAGAGGCTGAGGTGGGAGGATCACTTGATCCCAGGAGTTTGAAGCTGCAGTGATTGTGTCACTCACTGCATTCCATCCTGGGTGACAGACTGAGACCCTTTCTCGAAACAAACAAAAAGACTTCGCTTCATTAATATGCTTTTTGTGAATGAACTTAGACCACTGACCTATACTGCCTTTTCATTCTTAAGACGCAGGGCCGGCCAGGCATGGTGGCTCAAGCCTGTAATCCCAGCACTTTGGGAGGCCGAGGCGGGCGGACCACGAGCTAAGGAGATCAAGACCACCCTGGCTAACACCGTGAAACCCCGTGTCTACTAAAAATACAAAAAATTAGCTGGGCATGGTGGCGGACGCCTGTAGTCGCAGCTACTCGGGAGGCTGAGACAGGAGAATGGCGTGAACCCGGGAGGCAGAGCTTGCACTGAGCTGAGATTGTGCCCCTGCACTCCAGTCTGGGCGACACAGTGAGACTCCATCTCAAAAAAAAAAGCAGGGCCAGCCTGATGGATAGGAAAGTATGCCTGCTCCTCCTTATTACCTCAGAGTGTCACTCATTCACCAAAAACTTATTCAGTTCCTCCTGCGTGCCCCATATTGTGCTTAGTGCTGGGAGTATGGCTCCAACAATACAGGTAAGTTCCCTGCACCTCTTAGGACTCAGTTCTGAGCTTGGAAAATAGGTGCCACATCATGCCCCTTGCAAATGGGGCATAATACTCCCTAGAGGAATATAACTGAGTCCTGAGAGTGCCCACATCTTCTGATTCTTTGGGTTTCAACACTCCTAATTAATTAATTATTATTATTATTTAAAGAGACAGGGTCTTACTCTGTCATTCAGGCTGGAATGCAGTGGTGTAATCAATCAGAGCCCACTATAACCTCAAACTCCTGGGCTCAAGGTATCCTCCCACCTGAGCCTCTGGAATAGCTGGGATTACAGGAGCAGGCCACCACACCTGGCTAATTTTTAAAATTTTTTTGTAGAAGTGGAGTCTCTGTTGCATAGGCACGTGTGCAGTGGCTGTTCACAGGCACAATCATGGTGCACCATGGCCTTGAACTTCTGAGCTAACTGGGACTACCGGTGCATGTCTACTAAGTTTAAGGCTTTTAAAGCACTGTGCTAAGTGCTTTCCTTTCATTACCTCATTTAATCTTCCCCACAAGTCTGTTATATCCTATTATCTTCATTTTACAAATGAATAAATGAGAGTTTGAGAGGTTAAATGACTTACCAGGGTCACAGTTTGAAGTGGAGCTAGCACTTGAACTTAGATTGGTCTTATTCCTTAAGCCAGATACCTTCTACAATTATGTAACAAATGTTTATTGAGCACCTACTTTGTGCCAGGCACTATTTTAGCAGCTGGAGATAAGCAATGCTCATATCAGACAGAAATTCTCATTCTCATGAAGCTCATAGTATGCTAAATGCTAGCATTATTAATTATGTTAGCACCTCATTTCTTTTTTTTTTTTTGAGGTGGAGTTGCGCTCTGTCGTCTAAGCTGGTGGAGTGTAGCCATACGATCTCAGCTCACTGCATCCTCCATCTCTCAGGTTCCAACAGTTCTCCTGCCTCAGCCTCCCGAGTAGCTGGGATTACAGGCACCTGCCTCCACGCCCAGCTAATTTTTGTATTTGTAGTAGAGACGGTTTCACCATGTTGGCCAGGCTGGTCTCGAACTCCTGACCTCAAGTAATCTGCCCTTGTTGGCCTCCCAACATGCTGGGATTACAGGCGTGAGCCACTGCTCCCAGCCTGAGGCACTGCACCCGGCCTGTCTTTTTAATATGTATATGATCCTACATGTATTTTCAGTCTGAAGTAACCTTACCTGTTTTTAGTTTCCAGCCTAATCCCAGATTGATAACATTGTGATGAATATAATCTCTAAGTTTTTGTCAGTGACTTATTTGCTAGTTCTTCCCCATAAACTCACCAAGGAAGGGTGGTAGGTATGAATATATCTGAAACTTGGAATAGAGTAATCACTGTATAGACATTTACCGTTGACTCTGATAACAGACAATGGTGATTGAGAATATTTGAAACTTTTAACTCCATTCTATTCTGTGCTACTTTAAGTAAATTATGTATTTTTCCCCAACTAAAGGAAGTCCTGTAGTTGAATTATAAAAAGGTATTTGTGTTTCAGTACTCCGAATAAGAAAAAAAAGGTATTTGTGAATTCTGAGTTTGTATATATCTTGTTATATAACCATTTAAACATAGTGTGATGGATGCTAAGCAAGAACAGAACTGCTTTTTGTCAAAGGTTTTCCTTTTTAAGTAACCCCTTTTCTTCTCAAGTGTCTTAAGCCATGATCTTGGGAGCAAATGGCGCTAGTTAGAAACACTGATAATGCCTAGGTTATATCCTGTGTTTATTAGACATAGGTTTGATAATGCTTATTTAAGCCCTATCTTTTTTTTTTTTTTTTTTTTTTAAGACGGAGTTTCACTCTTGTTGCCCAGGTTGGAGTGCAGTGGCGCAATCTCGGCTCACCGCAACCTCCGCCTACCGGGTTCAAGCAATTCTGCCTTAGCCTCCCGAGTAACTGAGATTACAGGCATGCACCACCACGCCTGGCTAATTTTGTATTTTTAGTAGAAACAGAGTTTCTCCATGTTAGTCAGGCAGGCTGGTCTCGAACTCCCGACCTCAGGTGATCTGCCCTCCTTGGCCTCCCAAAGTGCTGGGATTACAGGTGTGAGCCACCGTGCCTGGCTATTTAAGCCCTATCAAAAGATGAAGATGACACCCCTTTCTTAAGGTATTAATGACTTCTTTATGGAGGAGAAAGCTTGTATCTATGAAATACCTACAGAGCAGCACAAGACAGTATATATTCAAGGGCTAGAGTATGACAGGTGGAGAGTGTAGACAGGCCTTTTTGCCTCCAGTGGGCACTTACCTGACCTGTAGGCTTTCAGAAGTGGCAGGTAACCCAACTGGTAATTTTACACGCATTTGCACTGTGACATTTTGTCTTTCTCCCTGATTGCTAAGAGTCCTCTGTGTTCCTCTGTGTTCCTCTTTCTAGGCTGTGGGCAGAATCCTGTTAGACAAGCCAGTGTGGGTGCAGGAATTCCCTACTCTGTGCCAGCATGGAGCTGCCAGATGATCTGTGGGTCAGGCCTAAAAGCTGTGTGCCTTGCAGCCCAGTCAATAGGGATAGGAGACTCCAGCATTGTGGTTGCCGGAGGCATGGAAAATATGAGCAAGGTAAGGCCTCTATGATGAGATGGCTTTCACTGACCTCACACCAAGAAACTCATGTCTGTGCCAGAACAGAGTAAACTGATGCATATCAAAGCCGGAACTAGTGAACAAATGCACAGAAGTGACAACCTTGATCGCTACTTGAATGTGAATTATTCTTCAGTTTGGGTGGGAAATCCAGGTTGATGAAAAAATTTATCAACCAGTGTGATTGGAACCCAATATACTTTTTCTAAACTGTTAATGAAGCATATAATATTTTCTGAATTAAATTCATAATATTAGTTGCTTGATGTCCTTGGTTTTAAATTTCTTTCCCATTGTGAGTAAAAGGCAGAAAACAAATGTTGCCACTTACCTTCTTGGTGCTCTTCTCCAGTAGGTTTGCCAGGCACGATTTGTTTCACCAAGTTCCATACCTCAAACTGGCATAGCGGTTGAAAGAAAAAGTATATTCCCTGCTTTCTACTTAGGCAGCTCAGGGGCTGAGCAGCACATTCCCTGGATAGAAGCTGATTCAGCCCAGCCATTGCTGAGGTTCAGGAGGAGGCAGGCTAATGGTAGCAAAAATAATCGGAGTGATTTTAATGGGATGACACTGACATCTGTGTAGTACTTTACCAGGTGCTTTTGTACATGTGTTCACAACATCCCCATATAGGGTAGATGATATCATTCCCAGCTTACAGGTTAGGAAACTGAGGCCCAGAGCCAGCATTCAAATACAACTCTTCCAACTGTAAGTCCCATCAATAACTCTTTCCATTCTAATATACCTGCGATTGAGTTGGTGAGAGTCAAGACTGGCCGCTACTCAGAAATCCCTCCCCATCATTTAGTTAGGCAGCCTAATTATTCTCACTGTAGATATTATATCATCCATTAAAATAGGTAACACATTGCTGGCTTTACTTCAGCCCTTAGAAGGTTTCTTCATTTAACAGATAATTAATTGCCTCGATGGAAAGGATAAATGGGACTCATAAGGAAACAGGACACAGAATGGGTAGTTTTGAGGGAGAATTGGAAATGGGTAGGTAGGAGACTAATGGTTCCCCATAACAGGAAAGATGAAGTCTGCTAATTCCAGGGGTCTTTAGACCCTGGCCTGGCTGAGAACCTGGAACTGGTGAGAAGGGCTGCAAAGGGGCCTAGATGAAGACTTAGGAAATATTAGATAGTTTTGAGTTGTATTCTGGGGAAAAGACTAATTATAACTAAGCCTAAATCCATTTTTATTTCTGACTTCTAGGCTCCTCACTTGGCTCACTTGAGAACAGGAGTAAAGATAGGTGAGATGCCGCTGACTGACAGTATACTCTGTGATGGTCTTACAGATGCATTTCACAACTATCATATGGGTATTACAGGTAAGGCAGACATAGCTGAAACTATATTAACTTTAAAAAGGTTAAAAAGACCTATAATAATCTGCTTCTTAGGTGCTTTCATCCTTATCGCCAGAGACTGTCTTAAGGACTTTTGTATCTCTTCTTTGATTAACTGAAGTGAAGTGAGTATTCTCTTCTTTGTGAACCCTTGATTATCAGAGAATGTTAGAAGTGGGAAGTACCTCAGAGTTCTTCTGGATCACCCCCTCATTTTACCAAATGAAGGAACAGGGCCCACAAATAGTGAGAGGTGTAGTAACAGAGATAAACAATTTTTTTTTTTTTGGATACCTAACTGTATTTTTTGTACCACACAATTGGGTTATTGGTCATTCATGTTGAAGG
Source organism: Rhinopithecus bieti (assembly GCF_001698545.2). NCBI lineage: Eukaryota > Metazoa > Chordata > Mammalia > Primates > Cercopithecidae > Rhinopithecus > Rhinopithecus bieti. The sequence continues at coordinate 740,425 of NW_016815616.1, read as the reverse complement.
GTCCTGTGGTCTAGGTTTAATGGAAAAGCAACTGGGAAATCAAAAGAACTCATTTCTTTAGTGCACATGTAAAAGTTAGGAAACAGAATAGACATTTTAGAGTTAAAGAATCAAACCCTGAGAACTTAAGCACCTTGCTCAGATGCTTGCAGCAATGGTTCTGGTTCTATGTAACATATAAATATGTGAAAAAGGTAATGGGGAAAAGTACAAGATTCCAAAAAGAGGGAACGGTGTGCGTGAATGCAAGGAAGGAAGGAAGGGCTTAGAGATATGGGAAGCAAGGCCGGGTGCGGTGGCTCAAGCCTGTAATCCCAGCACTTTGGGAGGCCGAGGCGGGCGGATCACGAGGTCAGGAGATCGAGACCATCCTGGCTAACACGGTGAAACCCTGTCTCTACTAAAAAAAAATACAAAAAACTAGCCGGGCGAGGTGGCGGGTGCCTGTAGTCCCAGCTACTCGGGAGGCTGAGGCAGGAGAATGGTGTAAACCCGGGAGGCGGAGCTTGCAGTGAGCTGAGATCCGGCCACTGCACTCCAGCCTGGGCGACAGAGCGAGACTCCGTCTCAAAAAAAAAAAAAGAGATATGGGAAGCAATGAGAAGCTCAAGGCATCTTGACCACTTCTCAGTTTAGAGCCACAACAGAGAAGGCTATAAGAACACAAGCAGACCATGGAAGACACTGTGTGACCCACTGCCTCAACCATAACTAGAGGTGGTCATTAAAAATGCAGATCCCGAGCCCTTTCCAAGGTGTGCTGTGGATTGAATTGTACTCTTCTAGCCTCCAGCACTGTGAGAAAATAAATTGCTCTTGTTTAGGAAAAAAAAAAAAAAAAAAGCTCAGGTCATGATGGAGTACTTGACAAAGATTAGACTTCCTACTATAAACAAGCATAAAATTTGTGAAAATATATGAAGCCACTGTTTTCAGGTGTTGACTAATACTCATGTAAGACTGAGATCTTGAGAGAGAGGAAAACCCCACTATCACTGTCTCTACCTGGGACACTTCCCAAACTTATAGAGAGGCAGAGCCTAAGCTGGGAACAGTGGTCTCAGTGATCTGAAGAGGCAGAGAATTTGGGGCTTCTGAGATGGCTGGAGTTTGTGGGGCAGAATAAGGGGGAGAAGAAAAAAAGAACCCCAGAAATCTGCAAAAGGGTCCCCTTAAGTCTTTGATCAAATACTAAACTTGTAGATAACAGCTTATAAGGCCTAGTAGAAAAGAGCTGCAAGGGAGAGGTGAACTGGAGATTTTATAGATTACTAGGAGATAAAAGTTCTGGACAAGCGAGTGGAAACCTTACTGAACCCCTTGGACACTCCACTGACATCTCAGAAAGACCACAGTTGAGGGGTAGGGCCCAAGCCATAGAGTAAAAGCTACTCTAGACCCAAACTAATAAGCTTAAAAACAAGCCTCAAAAGGACCAAGGTGATTTGCCAGTATTTTGACTGCTTGTGGAAACAAAACTCAATCAATATATTCTCTAAAGATAGTAAAATCCATGTGTCCAACTATATAGCAACTATAATGTTCAGCGTGCAATAAGAACTTTCTAGATACACAAAGAATTAGGAAAATATAGCTTACAGCCAGGTGGAAAAAAACCACAACAGTCAACAGACCCTGCAATACTAGAATTAGCAGACAAGTATCTTAAAGGCTCTATTTTACATACGTTTAAAGATACAAAGAAAGATATAATCTTCATAGAGGAATAGATGTGGACATCTCAGGAGTAAAAGGAAAAAATATAAACAAGAGCCAAATAGAAACTCTAGAACTGCAAAGTACACAATCTGAAATTAAGAATTCACTGGGATGGGGCCGGGCATGGTGGCTCACACCTGTAATCCCAGCACCTTGGGAGGCTGAGGCAGGAGGATCACTTGAGGCTGGGAGTTTGAGACTAGGCTGAGCAACATAGTTAGACCTCATCTCTAAAAAAAAAAGAAAAAAAAATTCTGAATGGCCTTAACAGCATCTTGGAGACAGAAGAAAAAGGGTCAGGAAATTTGAAGACAGATCATATACACAACCTGAAGAACACAGAGAGAAATAATGGAGAGTAAATGAACAGGCCAGGCACATTAGCTCACACCTGTAATCCCAGCACTTTGGGAGGCCAAGCCGGGTGGATCATCTGAGGTCAAGAGTTCAAGACCATCCCGGCCAACATGGTGAAACCCTGTCTCTACTAAAAATACAAAAATTAGCTGGATGTGGTGGCCCATGCCTGTAATCCCAACTACTTGGGAGGCTGAGGCAGAAGAATAGCTTGAACCCGGGAGGTGGAGGTTGCAGCAAGCTGAGATCACACCATTGCGCTCCAGCCTGGGTGACAAGAGCAAAACTCTATCTCAAAAAATAAAATTAAATCAAATTAAAAAATAGGCCAGGTGTGGTGACTCACACCTATAATCCCAGCACTTTGGGAGGCCAAGGTGAGCAGATCACATGAGGTCGGGAGTTCAAGACCAGCCCTACCAACATGGAGAAATCCTGTCTCTGCTAAAAGTACAAAATTCGCCAGGCTGGTGGTGCATGCCTGTAATCCCAGCTACTCTGGAGACTGAGGCAGGAGAATTGCTTGAAACTGGGAGGCGGAGGTTGCACTGAGCTAAGATCATGGCATTGCACTCCAGGCTGGGCAACAAGAGTGAAACTCCGTCTCAAAAAAATAATATATAAATGAACAGCCTTGGTGGTCTGTGGGACAAAATAAATAGGATTAGCATGCATGGAATAGGAATCCCATAAATAAAGAAGAGAGAGGCTCAAGCCTGTAATCCCAGCACTTTGGGAGGCCGAGACGGGCGGATCACGAGGTCAGGAGATCGAGACCATCCTGGCTAACACGGTGAAACCCCGTCTCTACTAAAAAAATACAAAAAACTAGCTGGGCGAGGTGGCGGGCGCCCGTAGTCCCAGCTACTTGGGAGGCTGAGGCAGGAGAATGGCGTAAACCCGGGAGGCGGAGCTTGCAGTGAGCTGAGATCCGGCCACTGCACTCCAGCCCGGGCGACAGAGCGACTCTGTCTCAAAAAAAAAAAAAAGAAGAGAGAGAATGGGGCAGAAAAAAACTGAAGAAAATTTCCAAATTTGGTGTGAAAAGAAGTTCAAAGACCAAGATGGACAAGGCAAAAATTGCACCTTAGCAAACTGTAGTAAAGAGGAAAAAGAAAAAGATCCCGCCACTGCACTCCAGTCTGGCAACAGAGTGAGACTCTGTCTCAAAAATAAAATAAACAAGAATGAAAGTGAAGAATTGCCTGCACACCTATGTTACAAGAAATACTAAAGGAGCCAGGTATAGTGGCATGTGCCTGTAGTCCCACCTACTCAAGAGCTGAGGCAGGAGATTGCTTGAGTCCAGGAGTTTGAGTCTAGCCTAGGCAACGCTATCATAGTCTACTATGATTGCACCTGTGAGTATCTGCTGCATTCCGGTCTGGGTAACATAATGAGACCTCAACAACAACAACAACAACAACAAAAGAATAGCTTCCAAACCTGGGGGTAGGTAAAGACAAGTGAGACCCCAGCTCTTAAAGAAGGCTTGAGAGAAATGATACCAGAAGATGGAATCTTGGGTCTACACAAAAGAATGAGTAGTGCCAAAAATTGTAATTATGAAGGTAAATATAAAAGATTGTATTTTCCTTCTTAATTTACAAACAGATGTGGCTAATTAAAGTAAAAAACATAACATTTACAACATATATGGATATAATAGAGGTAAGGAATGGGGTGGGTAGGCAGGTGTGTTGGCTCATGCCTGTAATCCCAGCATTTTGGGCAGCCGAGGCAGGAGGATTGCTTGAGGCCAGGAGTTGAAGACCAGCCTGGGCAACATAGCGAGACCTCATCTCTACTAAAAATAAAATAAAATAAATTAAGTCCTGGCATGGTGGTTTGTGTCTGTAGTCCTAACTACTTGGAGGCTGAAGTGGGAGGATTGCTTGAACCTGGGAGTTCGAGGCTGCACTGAGCTATGATTGCACCACTGAACTCCAGCCTATGTGAGAGAGTGAGAGGCCCTATCTCTTTTGAAAGAGAGAGAGAGAGAGAGAAGGAAGGGAGGAAAGGAGGGAGGGAGAGAGGGAGGGAGGGAAAGAAGGAAGGGAGAAAGGGACAGAGGGAGGGACAGAGGGGAGATGAGGGAACAATGGAGCTGCACTTTCATATGGTCCTTAAATTTTTATGTGAAATGGGACAGAATTGAGTCTAAGTAGATGGTTATAAGTTAAGGATCCATATTGTAACCCATAGGCGGTCACTTAAAAATATGCACATAATTATTGTCCCATTGTAATCCCATCATAATTGCAGCAGACTTTTTCTTAGAAATTAAAAACTGATTCTAAAATGTATAAGGCCAGGCGCGGTGGCTCATGCCTGTAATTCTAGCACTTTGGGAGGCCAAGACAGGTGGATCACTTGAGGCCAGGAGTTCAAAACTAGCCTGGCCAACATGGTGAAACCCCGTCTCTACTAAAAATACAAAATTAGTCAGGTGTTGGTGGCAGGCGCCTGTAATCCCAGCTACTCTGGAGGCCGAGGCAGGAGACTTGCTTGAACCTGGGAGGTAGAGGTTGCAGTGAGCCAAGATACTGCACCATAGCACTCCAGCCTGAGCAACAAGAGTGAAACTCCATCTCTAAATAAATAAGTAAATAGTGTATTTTTAAAATGCAAAGCACTCAGAATAGCCAAAACAATTTTGAAGTCAGAAAATAGCACTTACACGTTCTGATTTTAACATTGCCTATAAAGCTGTGGTAGATAAGACAGCGTGGTTTTGGCATAAGGACAGAGAAAGAGAACAAAGTTCAGAAACAGACCCAGACTTATGCTCGTTTTCAACAAAGGCATCAGTGGAATGAAATGGAGAAATTGAAGTCTTTTCAACAAATGGTGCTGGAACACAACAGATTACTCACATGGGAAAGATGAACCTAGATCCCTCCCTCGCCATATATACAAGTTAATTTGAGATAAATCATGGATTTAAAAGTAAAAGCAAAAGCTATAAAGCTTCTGGAAGTGTATGTAAGAGAATAGCTTTTATAGGGTGCAGTGGCAGGTGCCTATAGTCCCAGCTACTAGGGAGGCTGTGGTGGGAGGATCACTTGAGGCCAGCAGTTTGAGGTTGTGTAGTATACTATGATTTTGCCTGTTAGTAGCTGCTACACTCCAGCTTGGTCAACATAGTGAGTCCTCATCCAAAAAAAAAAAAAAGAGGAAGAATAGCTTGGTAAGTAAAGACAAGACTTGGAAAGCAAAGCAATAACTTTTTAATTTTTTGGTGGAGACAGGGGTCTCACTGTGTCACCCAGATTGAAGTGCAGTGGCTCAATCTTGGCTCACTGCAACCCCCTGAGCCACCTCAGCCTCCTGAGTAGCTGAGACCACAGGTGTGCACCACCATGCCTGGCTAATTTTTTGTACTTTTTGTAGAAATAGGGTTTCACCGTGTTGCCCAGGCTGGCCTCAAACTCCTGAGCTCAAGGAATCCTCCCGCCTCAGCCTCCCAAAGTGCTGGGAGTACAGGTGTGACCCACCACACCTGAGCAATTCTCACATTTGTAGAAGAGAGTTACAGATACGGAAAGAGAGAAGAATGTAGCTTGTGGTGTGAGGTTGCATTTTGGAGAACTCAAAATGCAGTATGAACTCAAGGTGAGTGTGTGTGCATATGTAAAATTATAAATTACACATATGGAAGTTTCTACTGAAGAGACCTAGCAACAATGACAAACCGGTCACAACAAGCAGTCCTGACACCCAGGTCTTCTAAATACATTTCTCCACTAAAAGGAACTAAGGGTGTTTGGAGAAATGACCAAATTTTCCAAGGCTGGGGAAAAAATGCTAAAAAATTAAGGACACGCTGAGGGGCATGTCAAAAGTACACAGGAGGCAGCCTACAGGGCTTCCACCTTCCTGTAGTGGAATTTTGAACAATGTGAGCATCAAAGTCAGTAATGATAGTAATGGGTTATAACTGCCCAAATTTTGAACAATTTGAGCATGCAAGTAAGTAATGATACTAATGGGTTATAACTGCCCAAGTTCTGAACAATTTCATCATCAAAGTAAGTAATGATAGTAATGAGTTATAACTTATTCAATAAAATGAAAATGTATGAGTCCATCCTGATATAAATAACTGAATAAATGGGAGAAAAGGAAAAGCTTTTCTTTATGGTAAAATGCAATTAATACCTTACCAATAGAAGGAATGTTGGAGTTAGAAAATCATGAATGAATGCTAAAACTAGTGGGTGAAAATATGATGGGGAAGAATATATTTTGATAATCTAAAAAGAGCCTCCCATAAATTATTGATTGCTTATAAATGAAAAAATGGAACCTTTAAAAGCTAGAAACCTGGTGAATACCAAACCGTTTTAACCAAGTGATCAAAGATGACATCACCTGGGATAAACTGATTGTCATTTGTGTCCTAATAAGATTCACTGAGAAGGCCGGGCGCTGTGGCTCAAGCCTGTAATCCCAGCACTTTGGGAGGCTGAGACGGGCGGATCACAAGGTCAGGAGATCGAGACCATCCTGGCTAATACGGTGAAACCCTGTCTCTACTAAAAACACAAAAAATTAGCCAGGCCTGGTGGCGGGCGCCTGTAGTCCCAGCTACTCGGGAGGCTGAGGCAGGAGAATGGCATGAACCCGGGAGGCGGAGCTTGGAGTGAGTGGAGATTGCACCACTGTACTCTAGCCTGGGCGACAGAGCGAGACTCCATCTCAAAAAAAAAAAAAAAAAAAAAAAATTCACTGAAAAAAAAAAAACTATCATTCAGTGGTATACCTCCCTTTTGGCAGAATCTTAATCTAATCCTGAGGAAACATCAGACAAATCAAAGTTGATATCCTTAACAAAAGAACTGGCCCATGTTCTTCAAAAATATCAAGCTTAGGAAGCATAGTCTGAAGAACTGTTACAGATAAAAGCAAATTAGAGAGATTGGTAGTTGAGTACAATGCATGCTTCTTTATTGGCTCCTGGACTGAACAAATAAAGGAGCTAGAAGGACATTACTGGGATAATAGGTGAAATTTGAATGTGGACCAAAGATTAGATAATAGTGTTTGATTCATGTTAAATTTCCTGATTTTTGTTTTGTTTTGTGAGACAGGGTCACCCAGGCTGGAGTGCAGAGGCGCGATCATGGCTTGCTGCAGCTTTGAACTCCTAGGCCCAAGTGATCCTCCTGCCTTAGCCTCCCAAGCAGCTAGGACTGCTAGCTACATGGCACACACACCGTGCCCAGATAAGTTTATTTTTAATGGAGACAGAGTCTCACCGTGCCCAGGCTGGTCAAACTCCTGGGCTCAAGTGATCCTACTGCCTCAGCCTCTCAAAGTGCTGGGATTGCAGGTGTGACCCGCCACACTTCGCCCAATTTCCTGAGTTTTGTAACTGTGCTTATGTAAAAAAGTGGCCTTGTTTTGGGGAAGTACACACTGAAATTAAAATTTAAGAGTAAAAAGGCATTGTATTTCCAACTTTCTCTCAAATGGTTCAGAAAGAAAATGTTAAAGCAAATGGAGGGGAAATATATGTGGTGACTCTAGGTGAAGGAAATGTCTGTAAGTTTACGATTATATAGAAAGGGAAGGGCCGGACGCGGTGGCTCAAGCCTGCAATCCCAGCACTTTGGGAGGCCGAGACGGGTGGATCACGAGGTCAGGAGATTGAGACCATCCTGGTTAACACGGTGAAACCCTGTCTCTACTAAAAAATACAAAAAACTAGCCGGGCGAGGTGGCGGGCGCCTGTAGTCCCAGCTACTCGGGAGGCTGAGGCAGGAGAACGGTGTAAACCCGGGAGGCGGAGCTTACAGTGAGCTGAGATCCGGCCACTGCACTCCAGCCTGGGCGACAGAGCGAGACTCCGTCTCAAAAAAAAAAAAAAAAAGAAGAAAGGGAAGGAGAGAAGTATGACTCCTGAGAGTCTCTGCAACACTTCTAAACCCACTGTTGGTGGCAGGCAGGGCCACCCCACACAGAGCATTGCACAGGCCACCATGAGCCTGCTAGTATGTGTGGTCAGTCAATGCTTGGTCAAATGTGGATAACTTGAGCTATCAAATGCCAGTTCATAAAAATGTTGGTTTTTTGCTGTTTTTCTCCTTTCCCAGCTGAAAATGTAGCCAAAAAATGGCAAGTGAGTAGAGAAGATCAGGACAAGGTTGCAGTTCTGTCCCAGAATAGGACAGAGAATGCACAGAAAGCTGGCCATTTTGACAAAGAGATTGTACCAGTTTTGGTGTCATCTAGAAAAGGTGAGTATATCATAATGGTTTAATTAAACATCAATCTATTTATAGGTAAGAGTAACATCTAAAAGAGTAATACATAGGAATCTTTAGAAATTATATCTTAGTTATATTTTTCAGGTTGCAAAGATATGTCCTGGATACATGAATGTGGGGAGGGGGTATGCTGGGTTTACAGGACATGGTAATGTGGGAACTATGTCAGCACTCAGGCACCCTTGGTTCCAGAGTGTCCACGACTGATGTGCACATACAGCAGGTTTCATGAGAAACTGGAGCACTGGCTTATGGTTGTTAGGAGGCACCAGCTGACCTGTTTCCTGTATATAGGCTCAACCTCCTCAGAAGTGGACACCCATTACTTCTCGCCGCTTCTGTGTGATCTCCCTTTCCCATTTCTAAAGGGTGGATCTTTTGGGGTCACTTGCTATTTTCTAATACAGAGTGCTTCCATCAAGCTCCCTTATTGATAACTGACATCTCTTATGTCCAGCCAGCAGTGCAGGATTGACTTTGAGACTCCCTGATCCACTCACTTGTAACCAGTCAAGTACTATGACCCAAACCATAGCAGAATTTGGCACAAACAGGTCCCTGGTAGCTACTTTCCTCAGGAAGGCCTATGGATTTGGAAAACACAGGTGTCTCATAAGGACATACTCATACATTGTTTTCATGTACAATAATTCTTGTGTGTACTTTCCTCCTGTTGTAATCAAAGTGGTTATATATTACAACTTTTCTGCTAAATATGAATCCTCATGTTTAATGTCAGAGAAACCCACCATTCCCAACACACTTCTGTCCCTGGACTAATCTTGAGTAATTGGTTTTCCTTTGTTTAGGTCTTATTGAAGTTAAAACAGATGAGTTTCCTCGCCATGGGAGCAACATAGAAGCCATGTCCAAGCTAAAGCCTTACTTTCTTACTGATGGAACGGGAACCGTCACCCCAGCCAATGCTTCAGGTTAGATTTTCTGAAGGAAATACTTCATCTGGGGGAATACTATGGTCTATAAGGTCTACCAAGTGAATATTTTTCTATTTATATACAAAAGTACTGTTTTTTGAGACAGGGACTCACTCTGCCAGCCAGGCTGGAGTGCAGCGATATGATCTTTGCTCACTCGCAGTCTCAAACTCCTGGCTGGGCTCAAGTGAGCCCCTGCCTTAACCTCCCAAGTAGCTGGGGGACTACAGGCATGAGCCACCACACCCAACTCATAGATACAAAATTATTCTTAAAACAGTTTAAGGAAACATGTCATTTCTCTGTATTTGATCATTGACCTAACCTATACTGAAAGAATTAATTTGGTTTCTTGACATCCCAACTAGACTTACAAATGAAGAAGTAAATTAGGGAACTTAAGTTTATCTACCTTTGTATTTTTCCAGTACCAGAAACTCCCAATACTTCCTTGTGAGGCCCAGGCTTATTGTTCCATTTCCTGTCAGAGATCCCTCCTTCCCAACTGCTGTAATCTTTTTTTTTTATTTTTTAATTTTATAATTTTTTTTTTTTTTTTTGAGATGGAGTCTCGCTCTGTTGCCCAGGCTGGAGTGCAGTTGCGCAATCTTAGCTCACTGCAACATCGGCCTCCCAGGATCAAGCAATTCTCCTGTCTCAGCCTCCTGAGTGGCTGGGACTACAGGCGCATGCCACCACACTGGCTAATTTTTCTATTTTCAGTAGAGACAGGTTTCACCATATTGGCCAGGCTGGTCTCAAATTCCTGACCTCGGGTGATCCATTCTCCTCCACCTCCCAAAGTGCTGGGATAACAGGCGTGAGCCACCACGCCCAGCCCTACTATAATCCTACCACTTTCTCTAGTTGGCAAGTTTTGTGGTCACTATATTGCCAAACATGATTTCTATGTATAAAGTCTGTTCATTACAGTAAATGCCTTAGCCAACAGGTAAAACGATTTAACTCATGTCTTCAGGTGGTAAAGAAGACACAGATATGTAACTGAGGTGAATAAGCACTGTAGAAATCAAGTCGCTTATATTTTACAGGAATGAATGATGGTGCTGCAGCTGTGGTTCTTATGAAGAAGTCAGAAGCTGATAAACGTGGGCTTACACCTTTAGCACAGATAGTTTCCTGGTCCCAAGTGGGTGTGGAGCCTTCCATTATGGGAATAGGACCAATTCCAGCCATAAAGCAAGCTGTGAGTATAACCCTGTTCCCCTTTATGAAATTTGTCTTCCTGTTCTTAAATGAGCTTATTCACGTAGTTACCTTTAGTCTTTCCCTACCAGAAGAGTAACCAAGAGCATTCCTATTTTTGACACAAGGTCTTGCTCTGTTGTCCAGGCTGGAGTGCAGTGGCACCATCATAGCTCACTGCAGACTCAAAACTCCTGGGCTCAAATATTCCTCCGGCCTCAGCTTCCCAAGTTACCTCGAACTACAGGTGCACCACCATGTCTAACTTCTTAATTTTGTAGAGACAAGGTCTCACTATGTTGCCCAGGCTAGTTTTGAACTTCTCAGTTCTAGTGATCCTCTGGCCTTAGGCTCCCCAAGTGTTGAGATTTCAGGTGTGAGCCAATACCCCCCAGCCACTGAGAGCATTTAGATCATATGCTTTTTAAGGGAACTGATTCTGTTACATTACCCTTAGATACACATAACAGATGCTACTGGTTCAAAATTTAAGAATTTAGAATTTCTAAGGGATCTTTTAGATCACATCCTTAACCTTTTGGATGGAATGGGTATCACTAAGGCAAAAATGTGTGAGAATGTCACTGTATTAACATAAGAACAAACGAAAGTAGCAATTTAAGAGATCAGTATCATGCAGCATATTTCGTATTTATGTTGACAAAGAATGTTTTAGCCTTTCCACCCAAGTTTTAGACATCTTTTCTATGAATCTGTCTTCTAGGTTACAAAAGCAGGTTGGTCACTGGAGGATGTTGATGTATTTGAAATCAATGAAGCCTTTGCAGCCCTCTCTGTTGCAATAGTTAAAGAACTTGGATTAAACCCAGAGAAGGTAAAGATGCACAAGTAACCCTGAGTGCTTACCAGTGAATTTCACAATGCCATTTTAAGATACTATCTTCCAGGTGTTGGCCATGTGGGTAATAAAGAAATACTAGTTACTAGGACTGAGTTCATGTATTTTGTTACTTCCCATGGTTTAAAAAAAAAAAAAGACAGCTTACTTGGCATAAAAGGAATGAGGTAACATAGGCAGGGATGAATTTTCACAAAGGTGTAAATTTATTCCTAAGCAGTTCAAATGAAAATTTGAGTTTGAAAGGGTAGCATGCTGATGCATTAAGAGGAAAGACAAGTTTAGGATTTTAAACTGTGTCCACAGAAGAATAAACAATCTAAATCTTTTCTCCTCCTTAGGTCAACATTGAAGGAGGGGCTATAGCCTTGGGCCATCCTCTTGGAGCATCTGGCTGTCGAATTCTTGTGACCCTGTTACATACACTGGAGAGAACAGGCGGAAGTCGTGGTGTTGCGGCCCTGTGCATTGGGGGTGGGATGGGAATAGCAATGTGTGTTCAGAGAGGATGAACTGCTTCAACTTTGAACAACCTCAATTTATTTTTAAACTAAGAAAGTACTAGGTTGTTATATGCGAAATCAAGGACCAAAACAGATGGAAACCATTTCCTACATCACAAAAACCCAAATTTACAGCTTGTTGTACTTTAATGTGTAATACTTAACTCAAGGTACAAGACACTTGCATTTAACATTGTTATAAATAAAAGAGACATCAGATCAATCATTAAGGGCTCCAGAGTGAACAGCATCTTCATAACTTCCATGTTTATCATCTTTACTTTCTGGATGTAATTTAATAAGATCATCAATTCGAAGAATGGTAATTGCAGCTTCTGTTGCAAATTTCAAACTCTTAACTTTAACTATGGTTGGTTCAAACACCCCTGCTTGTTTGTTGTCTCGAGGTTTACCATTGCTCAAATCAAGACCAATCCTGCAATTAAGAAAGAACTATTAAAATGGCCGCTTACAACTTAATTAGGTGACCCATTAACTCCAGCATTTCATTCAAGTATTAAGCTTGATTTTTAAGTCAGACTAGAGATCTTGTAGGTGTCTTTCTACCCAAAGAAGGAGAGATTAGCAATCAGAGTTGTTAACTAAGGCACACCAGTGCTAATAATTAGTCATTATCCCTTGAATTAGAGTGACTAACAACAAATGCTTGCTGTGAAGTTTTTCATGTTAAGTAGTTGACAAGTCTGTTATTTATGTTTGCTGACATGTAACTGACTACTATCCTTTTTAATGGAAACTGTTTCGCGGAGGTTAACAAAGGGCTAAAAGATGTCTAAAAGAGAGGGAAACTGTATGCTTACCATTTTAGATTTTTACGTTCTGGGTTAACCTGAGCCTCATTATGAAAAGCTCTTAATTTTGCAACAAGATCTGTGGAGTCCTGGGCAGCATTAACTGCTAGTGTATTGGGAATAACAAGAAGTGATCTTGCAAACTCTGCAATAGCAAGCTGTTCCCGAGACCCCTAGGAAAAAAGGACAGTTAGGTGACTTCACAAAAGGGAAAAAAAATTAAAGCCCCTTACCTACTCTAAGACAAGGAATAACTGTTCTTACCATGCTGGTTGCATAGTTTTCAAGGTATATGGAAAGGGCTGCTTCTACAGCACCTCCACCGGGAACCACGGATTTTGACTCCAAAACTCTCTTCACTACACAAAGTGCATCATGTAAAGAGCGCTCCATCTCATCACACATGAAATCATTTGCCCCACGTAAGATAATCGATGCAGATGTACGAGCCTTAGTGCTGTTCAAAAAAAATGAAATTCTTATAACAGCATTTTTTAAATTTTTTTTTTTTTTTGCCAAGACCATCAATTTCTCCAAAAAATGGCATTTTAATAAGTCTACATAAAGTGCCCTTAAGTCCTGCCTACTCAGGATATTTAGATACACTATACAGAAACAATGTCTAGTCCATGCAGAAGAGATGAAAATGGTTACTTCATCTCGATTTACAGTGGCCCAATGTTATTTTATCCCACGCGTATAACTGCTCATATCACTGTGAGACTACAAGCAGCAAATAAATGGGAAGAAAACCTACTTTTACTTAACAAAATCTGTGTAACTTTACAATTTTAGAAAGTAGCTCTTACTTTTTGATTAAGATCAGCTCATCATCACAAATTCTCTCCTGTACCACTTCTTCTGCCTGTCCCAACATTGCAGCTTCAAAAGTTTCTTCACCTTCCAAATTGGCCAGGGTTGACAGAATAGTTGCTATTAAGAGAGTTACAAGGGATCTGTAAGTATTGATCTTTCGTGATTTTAATATCCTTTAGACTCAGTAGCATTTGTGATAAAAGTGCTATATTACAAGTTTAGAATTTAGTTAGGCAGCACACACTAACTCCTTTTATCCTAAGAGAGAACGATGTCATTTTTGAAGTGAATAAATTCATTCATGAATTTCCAACAAACTTAATGAATTTCTCCAGTTACATGAAAAATGGCTCTATAAATGTGTTGGCAGCACAAAGCATTAAGAGAATATAAACGTTTTGGAAGCTGTTTCCTATCAATATTCCAATGTAAAAAGACCTTTGTTGGGGTCAGGTATAATGAAAGTCTTTTATGTGACAGCCAGCACAAGACATACCTCCAGAAGCTTTCGCAATGCGTTTAAGGTCCCTTTTTAAAACTCTTCTAACTGCCATAGCACCAGCCTCCACAAAATACTTCAGACACATATCATCAATTCCACCAGTGGTTAGAATAACATTGGCACCAGTCGCCAGGATCTTCTGAATTCTCTCCTTGGTGATATCTGATTCTCTGCAAAGTATTTTCGTAACCCAGAATTACCTTCTGTGATTTTTAAAAATAATTTAGCTTTAACTTCCATTAAGTATTTATCACAAGATAATCACAGATTAAATTGTATTAACCTTTGTTATCTCTGACCAGAATTTAAATTAGTCCAATTCATGGAAAAGTTAAAGGAATTAAAAATTACCACTTAGCTCTCCCCAACCTGAATTTGAATTACTAATCGAGAACTATGGTAAAACAGGGAACACAGGTCCTGCCTGCCTTCAAGGATCTAGTGGGGAGAGGGATTACCAATCACACTCCAGGGCAAGCGTCACTGAAGTGGTGTGCAGAGACTACAAGCACATAAGACATAAATTTAGCCTAGGAGGCAGCTAATGAGGTCAAGAGGAGTCCAGGCCGAGCGCAGTGGCCTGTAATCCCAGCACTTTGGGAGGCTGAAGTGGGCAGATCACCTGAGGTCAGGAGTTCGAGACCAGCCTGGCCAACATAATTAAACAGTCTCTACTAAAAATACAAAAAAATTAGTCGGGCCTGGTGGCGGGCGCCTGTAATCTCAGATACTCAGGAGACTGAGGCAGGATAATCACTTAAACCCAGGAGGCGGAGGTCGCAGTGAGCTGAGATTGCGCCACTGCACTCCAGCCTGGGCAACAAGCGCAAAACAACTTCTCAAAACACAAAACAAAACAAAACAAAACAAAAAACCAGGAGTCCAGAGTTGGAAGCACAAAAGAAGGTAGATACTAAGAAGCTTAATATTTTTAAGCAAGACTAGTATAATGTTATCTGCGTTTTCAAAAGGATTCCCTGATATCAATGTGGAAATTGCACTGAATGGCTTAAGACAAGGAGATGGTAACATGAAATATAAGCTGACAAGACAACCTAAACAGAAGTCAAAAACTTTATGGCTTGGGTGACTCCTGGAGTAAAATAAATAGCAACAGTTCAGGGGGCAGGATGGGAAATCAGAGTTCAGTTTGGGACAAGATTAAGTTTGAAGTCTCTGTTGTTACTCAGAGGAAGCTCCCAGGAGGTAGTCACTTACATCATGGAAACCACAAACTATGGGAGATACAGATTTGAAGAGACAGTATGAGTGAAGCCATGTGAATAGATCATTCGAATAATTTTTAAAGCAAAATGAATTACAGATCAACCTCAAAGGCAGCTTGTCTACTGAACAAGTCTGTGTGCTATACACTGTACTAAGGAGGGGGCTACGATGCCAATGGAATCATTCTGTCTCTACCATTAGAGCTTACAATTCATAAGTTGTATAAACTCACAGTAAAAACTGTAGTAAGCCCCAGGAAGATAAAATACAGGAAGTTACAAAAGAATATAATTTAGATTGAAGAAGAAAGAAAAGTTTCTCTAAGAGACTAGCTTGGGTGTGTTTCTACAACAGTCTAGGCAAGAAAATGAAAAGTAGGTAAATTTAATTTGGAGGTAGAAATCAAGTGGTGTTGGTGACAGATTAGGAGAAAAGGTGTTGGTAAAAAGGAGGAGTTAAGGACATTTCCTAGTTTCCTGCCTGTGTGGAGAAGTCCCCATCACTAAAATGGTCAAGAGCAGACTTGCGGTATTATCACAAGTTCAGTTTTAGACATGTTTACTTTGAGATACTTGAAAAGCATTCTATTAGATAGAGGTATGTGAGTTTGGAGCTCAGATAAACAGCTCAGAGTCTCTAGCATAGAGAGATAATATATGAAGTCATGGGAACAAGGGGCTATCCTGGAGAATATTGTGAGATGGTGGCCCAGACACAGCAGTGTCACAAAGCATTTCGAGAGGGACGTAATCAAAGGGTTGCTAAAGGTCAAGTAAGAGGAAGGCTTAAAATATCTTCCGAATTTCACACTAGAGACCTTAACATGCAGTGCCTCAAATGGAGAACAGGGCTGAAAAGGGATGAGAAGCACCAGAAAAGTTTTGTATAGTAAATCACTCATGACATCTGGCTGTAAGGATGTAGGACAGGGAGCACCTACAGCAGGAGGATGTGCGAAGAAGCTTGAAGGACAAAAGAGCCACAAGAAGATCCCAGGAAAGAGCATAATTAGTAGGTATGAAAGAATCAAAGACAAGGCTCTAGAGCAGAAGGAAACAGAATCGAGAACACTTAGTGTAGAGCGACTGGCTTTGATGGCAGAGAGGACACTGTTGTATCAGGAAGGAAGGAAAAAAGAATACCCATGCAGATTGATTTAAAAGATGAGAGCACATTTCTTACCCTTGGCAAAGCTTTCTTATAGGTTTGGTTTAACTACTGTTTAACTATTCATTGTTTTTTTGTTTGTTTGTTTGTTTAGACAGGGTCTCGCTGTCACCCAGGTTGGAGTGCAGTGGTCCAATCACAGCTCACTGCAGCCTCGACCTCCTGGGCTTCAGGTTCTTCCCACCTCAGCCTCTCAAAGTGTTGTGATTACAGGCATGAGCCACTGTGCCCAGCCTAAACAATTTATTGTTTTAAGTGACTATTAGGCAGTCAAATCTATAGCAGTGGTCACACTACCTCCACCATTAGCTCTTCAACCACTAATACCACCTGTACCTCCAGTATCTAGCAAACAGTAGGCTACAGTCAATACCACACTGCTGAGTTCTGTACTGCTTTGAGGAAATTAGATTCCTGTCTTTTATATCTTTAATACTAACAGATTCATACAATCAAAATTCCACAAAAAGGCAATTTTCATATAGGTTGTATAACCCCAAATCCCTCTAAAACACCACCAGGCTAATTTTCTGGAATTTTAAGTAAAATAGTTTGACTTGGCTAAAATGTTCAAGTCCTCCAAGACACTCACACTCAAAAGCCCAAAATAATCTCTCAACATACCTCTGTCTAATTTGGTCCAGTTTTTCAGGGTCTGTAATGACCACCTGTACACCAAGCTTCATTTTTGTTTTTTGCAGGCTAAAATCAAGGCAAGCAATTTTCGCATTTACGATTCTCTTGGGCATGCCTACAATTGAACATAAGATTTAAGTTAATACGTCTATCCTTAAAAGCATAATAAAGAGCACCCATAGTCGATTGTATGTAAATACACAAATTTAGACTATAATTAATTACACTTTATCTTAGAAAAACTTTATGGCATTACATGCACGTAATTTCTTTTAATTCACATTCCTTCTAACATGTTATATGTGCTTTAAATTACAAAAAGATGTACTGCACATAATCCACAAGTTAGTTTTTTTTTGAGACGGAGTCTCACTCTGTGGCCCAGGCTAGAGTGCAGTGGCGTGATCTTGGCTTACTGCAATCTCCGCCTCCCAGGTTCAAGTGATTTTCCTGCCTCAGCCTCCGGAGTAGCTGGGACTACAGACACGCGCCACTATGCCTGGCTGATGTTTGTATTTTTTAGTAGAGATGGGGTTTCACCGCATCGGACAGGCTGGTCTCAAACTCCCGACCTCATGATCCACCTGCCTCGGCCTCCCAAAGTGCTGGGATTACAGGTACAAAGCACTGCGTCCCGCCGAAGAAGAAAAAAAAAATAGTTTTCATCTGTAGCAATCTCATTCTACAAACCAAATCCCAAACCTTACCCTGGGATCCCACCACACAGTTGAGTGCATAGCCACTGATGAGCATGCTCTCCGTTTGACTTCTCCCATGGGCTTTCAAAATATTAACAGAATTGACTGGATAGCGTGGCTGGCCTCTTGTGTCTGTGTATTTAATAGCAAGTACAGCATCTACTACCATGTTAGCAAAGAAATCACCATTTCTAAGCCAAAAGTTAAGGACGGTAACAGGCTTGGAGTGGACAAAGGGTACACAAGTGAAAAATCAAAGATAATTTGAAGGGACTTCCTTTTAGTAATCTAACCTATTAAAGAAGCAAGCATTACATTACCAAAGTGTTACAACATTATCACTATCTGCAATTCTGATCACTTTTACACATGCTTTTTATTACCTTTTCACCCTAAAAAAGCAGGGAAGGCAACAGGCAATTTCAATACAGCATTACTCCTCCCTATTGATATCAATTTCCATAAAATTGGTATTTAAAATTTTACTGCACAAAATTGATATTGCTGCTACCACAAGCGCGTGCGCGCACACACACACACACCCCCACTCCCCAGACAGGGTCTTGCTATGTTGCCGACATTGGACTGAAACTCCTGGGTTCAATTGATCCTCCTGCCTCAGCCTCCTTAGTAGCTGGCACTACAGGCACACACCACCATGCCCATCTCAAAGTCTTACGTTTTAAAAAGCCTAAATTTTATCTGACAACCACAAGGATACATTCCAATGATTTTGGAAGACATGGATGTCTTAGCAGCATTAATCAGGCAATCTCTTCCCAGTTCATCTGTGTTAACAATTAGGTTTTCATTGATATAACGCACTGCTTCCCTGTTTAAAAGTGTGGGGGAGAAAAACGCTTATAAAGTCACTACTCAAACTCTTTGCATTCATCATGCTTAACTCAGAGCCAAAATGTCGTAAGTAATATCTGTTCGGCCATTTCATATAGGAGGAGGACATGAAAAAACCCTCCCTCTTCAGATCATGGCAAGTTTAATCTATCCCATAAGCATAGCCACTAAAATCTATTATTAGGAGAAAATGTGGTAGTCAAATGGGAAAAAAGATACCGGTCCAAGTTTTTAACTTCAAACATTACTACTTAAATGCTAAAACATTTAAATTGAATGTTTTCAAATTAAAATTTAGTTATTAATCAAAACATTAAGACAACAGTTTACAACTATTACATTAAAAAAATTTTCTCTGAATGCAAACAATCTTACTTGCAAGCAAGTCGATAGCCACTAATAACTGATGTGGGATGAATTTTCTGTTTGACTAATTCATCTGCATTTTTCAGGAGTTCTGCAGCAATAATAACCTGTTGAGAAAACATTCACTGATCTGAGTATGCTGGATATTCAACATGTGCAATACATATGAAATGACACTACAATGGCCATATATTAACCAAAATGGTAGTGGTGAAATGAATTAACTGGTTATTAGAAACCTGGGGGGTGAAGGGAGAAGAACGCTACAGAACACTCGAAGTCCTCAATGTTACTCATAAATTCTTGGAAACTGCCACTTTAAGCAAAACAACAGACAGCAATTTCTCAAATACAGTTGTTTATTGTAACGTTGATGAGGGGAGGAAAACTTGTTTTATACATCGTTTTTCCTCTTCAAATCAGTTTCCATGAATCCATTGTGGAGTGAGGTCTTACTGTATTATAAATGCAAATGGCCAAAACTGGGTAGGAGCCAGAAAAACGTTCTAAGAAACTAGTTCAGCAATACAATCGTAAAAGACAACACACCTATTACCTTTAGAGGGAGTGCTCAATGGAAGCTAAACTGTGTGTGACTATTCATATGACCTATATTAGGCTATTATTGAAAACAGATAGTTCTTATAAGTTGATATGAAACAGTAAGAAATACTTTTAAACTAAAAAGACTTAAAATCTCGTCAGCTTCTTATGAGAAGAAAACTACACTTGTTAAGTCACATTATCGTAAGTTAGACAAAGATCACATTCATATTTTAGGAGTAGATTCCCTTCTTTTATGGCTGAAGTTTAATCTAGAAATATATGTTCTCCACAAACTCTCTTGTTTTTCCAGAATTAACATCTTTCTCACCAAACAAGTGTTTCTACTATACCAGCATGCTGGATGATCTATGAAGTTTATACTGTATATCACATTTACTGACTCGAAAAGACCACACTGTCATATCATGATGTATTTATTTATTTCTCACACTCCCACTGTGAATTCCTGAGATTACCTGTCAGGATTTAAAAAATAAAACAGGCTTGGTGCAGCAGCTCATGCTTGTAATCCCAGCACTACAGAGGCTGAGAAGGGAGGATCACTTGAGGCCAGGAGCTCAAGACCAGCCTGGGCAACATAGTGAGACCCTGTTTCTACCGAAAAAAAAAGAAAAAAAAAAGGTTTTTAATTATTTGGTTGTGGTGGCATATGCCGGCAATCCCAAGCACTCTGGGAGGCTAAGGCGAGAGGATTGAGCCCAGGAGTTCCAGGCTGCAGTGAGATATGAACAGCACTGTAGCACTGCACCCTGTGCTACACATGGTCTCTTAAAAAAAACCACAGAAACATTGTTTCTCCCCCAAATTGGTAACATTTTGTCCTCCAAATTACAAAACTTTAGAGCTTTCCAAGTTTCAAGGTGTGATGCGGGAGGAAACAAAAAAATCTGTGTGATGTCTGAACACTGCCATAAAGGGAAAAATAAGCCCTCAAAACCCGTAAATACCAACATTTAAAACAATGGCGCTATGTTAAATGAACTCAAATTCTTTCCTACTTAAACCGTACAAACAAGCTACAACTACCAGCTTACAAATTGTGTTTCTGAATCTGTACCTAAAAAGCTTCTTTCCCTCTTAAATGTGTAACTACTTTTGTTTTTTCTTTTTGCTCAATCTTCTGGGCATTCAGAACATGTAACTTATTTCTGACACAGCACAAATGACCCACTTACGGCTTCAACTTTCTGAAAGTCGGTTGTTTTTAGAAAAATGATCATTCTTTAGCCAGTCTACCTACCACTGATGTAGTTCCATCTCCAACTTCTTTGTCTTGCAGATCAGCCAGCTCACAAAGAACTTTAGCTGCAGGATGTTCAACTTCCAGTAACTTCAGGATGGTCGCACCATCATTAGTAATGGTTACATCCTAAGAAATCAGCAGGAAAAAATATGAACCACTCATAGAAATCAACACAGTCCCATTATAATACACATTCACGGCCGGGCGCGGTGGCTCAAGCCTGTAATCCCAGCACTTTGGGAGGCCGAGACGGGCGGATCACGAGGTCAGGAGATCGAGACCATCCTGGCTAACATGGTGAAACCCTGTCTCTACTAAAAAATACAAAAAACTAGCCGGGCGAGGTGGCGGGCGGCTGTAGTCCCAGCTACTCGGGAGGCTGAGGCAGAAGAATGGCGTGAACCGGCGAGGCGGAGCTTGCAGTGAGCTGAGATCCAGCCACTGCACTCCAGCCTGGGCAAACAGAGCGAGACTCCGTCTCAAAAAAAAAAAAATACTAATAATAATAATACATATTCACCTTTAATATCACCTTCCAGTACCTGAATTCTGATAAAATCAAAGAACGAACATAGCAAAACACTGAAAACAGTTTTACTTTAAGGCAACTAACACAACAGTTAACATGTACTTACACCGATATCATCCACCAGCATTTTATCCAAGCCAACAGGACCAAGAGAACTTTTTACAATATTGGCAATCGAAGCTGCAGCCATAACTGTAGACAATCAATTAAAAACACAAATAAAAAAGAAATGAGAATCCACAACTCTGAAATACAGTAATTTCAGTCTAAACGTAAATGACATCCAACAGCCCCTGTATTTCCCACATCTACAAATCTGCGTTATTAAAAAACCACCTACTAGGAGTCTAAATGGGGCGGACACTGTGGCTCACATCTGTAATCCCAACACTGAGATGCTGAGGCAGGAGGATAGCTTGATGCCAGGAGTTCGAGACTCCCTTGGGCAACACAGCGAAACCCATTTCTACAAAACATAAAAAAGCCGGATGTGGTGGTGCGGGCCTGTGCTTGGAGACTGCAGTGAGCTACGCTGGCACTCCCGTCTGGGCGACAGGTGGGACCCTGTTCCTAAATAAAGCGAGCCTATTCGGCACAGCTTTGATGGGGAGGTGTAATCTGATGGCGGGAGAAAAAAAAAGTAATAACCACAATTTCATGCTCTGCCACTTCGTACAGCTATGCCAGCCTTTTCCTTCAGATTCTGCAGGTTTTTTGCTCATTAAAACTCTCTTTATCTGTGAGTAGAGAAATCGGTAGCCAACGGGGAAGGTGCTTTCAGATTTGTTTACGAAAAAAACTTAAGGAATCTATCAAGAAACAGTGCGCTCTGCAAGTATACAAAGGCCCGACAGCAAATGCTCTGCTAAGCTGGCGCTGCCGTCTCCTGGGGTCAACTGCACTCCAGTGGCATTTCCTGGGCTAACTCTACCGTAAGAAGCTATCAACCCAGATAGAGCTGGACGCCGGGCGCCGGACCTCGACTGCAGCCACGGCGCACAGAGCACCGGACTCAACCGCGAAGGCGCGGATGAACCTGCTTTTTCTGGTAAATGGTCCTGAAACGAAACCCGGCGTTTAACACGGACGCTCAGGGGGCCGTTCTGAAACAAAAGGGGATGCGAGGCGTGGCCCGCACGTGCAAGTCCGGGAGGCCCGCTTTTCCGACGAGAGGCGCGTTTCCAGGACCGCCCCGGACACCACACCCACGCGGTGCCGGTCTCAAAACCCTGCTGCGCGCTTCGGAGCTCCTCCCTGCTGTGGGAAGAGGGGGCCACAGCGCCCTGCCCCAGGGAACGGCGGGTGGGCCGGCTCCGGCTGCGGGGCCTCGAGACCCTTTCTGCAGAGGTAAAGGAGGAGAGGCACGAGGAGGTCAGCGGGGGTCCGGTCACGATGGGACTCAGCCCTCCCAGTCCGCGAGCCCGACCCAGGCCCGGCCCTCCCTTACCGTTCTGGGAGCGGATCGCTTCCCCAGTGCTGCGGTCACCGAACACGGACAGAGGTCCCTCCATCTTCGGGGCAGCGATACACGTTGAATTCTGCTTACACCGCGGGCAACCAGTATCGCGGTCCCTCGGCTGACCGGCGACCACAGCAGTGGCTGCGACGGCGTGGAGGGTACCCGAGCGATGCCCCAGGAGCTGCTGGGTAACACCGCCCTACCCGCTTCCCGGCTGCCCCGGCCCGGCCGCGGGGCACGGCGGGAAGGAAAAGAGGCGGGGCAATAGGGGGAGAAACGGGAGTGTGCCGGAAGTGAGGCTCCCGGGAAGGGGCGGGCTCGGCATTTTTATCCAATTAGATAGCCGATGGGAAGGGCGCGAAAGCGGAGAACGGAAGTCGGATCTTGGACCGCTGGAAAGAGGCTGAACCTTCGCCTCAAACAACCTTGCGCAGACGCAGTGGGCCATTCTAGTGCCTTCTAGAAAGGTTGTAGGCGGGTGGCGCTTGGTGCTGGGGTGTAACTGGAGGGGCGGGCCCTTCTCAAAGGTAGAGTTGGGGTTCTGAGCGAGTCTTGCGTTTTAGCTTTAGTGTCTTCTTCGTCCCTGCTCGGGGAGCGTAAGGCAAATCGGCCGGCTTTGCTCCAGGCCTCAGGAGTATAAGTTTAGGGGCGCGAACCTGGGTGGGACCGGGCAGTTTTCCAGCGGGCCATACAGGAAAATTTTGGTTGGAGGAAGACAACCACCCTTTTAAGGAGAAAACTGCACCGTGCCTTGCCTCATTTCTACGCGGTGCCCAGTAGGGGTGTGTGTGGACCAGTCAATGACCGCCCAAGATCCCTTCGTAGACAACTCAAATATGGTTAGGTGACGTGGGTGCCTTTGACCCTGGACTTAAGCAAAAGCGTGGTCGTGGGCGTAGCTAGGAGGTGATTGGTGGGTTCGAGGGCCTGCGTGCCCCTCGACGTGAGCAGTGATTGGCGGTGCCGGATGACAGATCATCCTCCTGGCCACTCAGTGGCAGGGGACTCGCTACTTCCGGGTCGGGGCGTCTGGCGTGGAGAGTTTGGGGATCTACAGCAACCAAAGGCTTCTCCCTGACTTCATGTGACTGCGGCCGGCGAGCGAGTGAGTCGTGCGTGAGGAAAAGAGGCAAGGCTTTTCCGAGATCGTCTCAGCGATGGCGCTTCGGTCGCGGTTCTGGGGTTTTCCGTTTGCAGGAACCCTGGTAATTAGTCTTGCCCCCCTTCGCCTAGCTGACTCGCCAGGGCCTGCACAGTACTTTGGAACGTGCGGGTTCTATTGTGTATTCGACGTGCCGGGTCGAAATAGAGTTCGCAGCACTGCGAACACCTCAGTAGGAAGTTAAGGATGGGGTCAGTGCTGACTCCACCCTGTGGGCACACGTATTTTTTGTCCCCCCGGGCCTGAAGACTGGGGTGTGAAAGGAGATAGACGTTAGAACGAGTTCGTGCGCTGTCCGTATCCGTCATTTTAAGCCGCGTGCGGTTGTTTCCGTTGCCCAGGGTGGAGGTTCGCAGCCCTCTCAACCAGCTCCAAGCCGGCGGCGAAACCTGAAGTGCACCCTGTGGAAAATGAAGCTGTCGCCCCAGAGTTCACCAATCGGAACCCCGGAACCTGGAGCTTCTATCTGTAGCCAGGAAAGAGCGGGGCTGGCGGACGGTGTGGCCCTCCCGTGAGTTCTGGCACAGGTAATTAAAATCTGCTTGTGATTGACAGAGAAGGACACTGCACCCTACGGACTATTTTAATTCGTTCAGCGCGAGGCACTCTCCCAGGTAGCTGCCATGCGGCGGGTAGAGGCAGGGTTCGCGGAGGGGCTGGAACAAACAACCAATAGGTGTGATGGCGGATATTTAAAGAGGATATTAGAGTAGCGGACAGGATACCTACTGAGGCTTGTCTGAAGAGGTGACATTTAAGAAGCTGAGATCTGAAAGAAGCCGAATCATCTGCCAGAAAGAGCATTCCTAGCAGAGGAAACTGCTGGTGTGTTTGAGGAACTGAAGGGCTTGTGTATCTGAAGCTCAGTGGGCAGAGGTTGAATGGCCTAAGATGAACATGGAGGGGTAAAGAGGCGACAGATCATTAACTTTGTAAGTCAGGATGAGCACTTTAAACTTTATTTTCATTGTAGTGGGAAACTTCGAGAGGATTTAAAGCTTGACCCCGAACTGGTTTTGCAAGATCATTCTGACTGGCCGTGGTGTCTCACGCCTGTAATCCCAGCACTTTAGGAAGCCAGCCAGGGAAGGCGAATCATCTGAGGTCAGGAGTTTGAGACCAGCCTGGGCAACATGGTGAAACCCCGTCACTACTAAAATACAAAATTAGACGGGCTGGTGGTGCACGCTGTAATCCCAGCTACTCCAGTGACTGAGGCACGAGAATCACTTGAACCCAGGAGGCGGAGGTTGCAGAGAGCTGAGATCGCACGAGTGCACTCCAGCCTGGGCGACAGGGCAAGATTCTGTCTTTATAAAATAAATAAATAAATAAAAGCATTCTGGCTGTTTTGGAAGACTAAATTTTAAGGGAGCAGGAATAGAAGAAAGACCAGCTAGGAATCTAGCATGACATGAGATACTTTGTTATAAAGGTGGTTGTTTAATGAACACTTATATTTGCCAGGAATTATGCTACTTGCTTTATATTTTCTCATTTAATCCTTAAAATTACATCATGAAGCAGTTATTTCCCCATTTTACAGGAGCAAAGAAATTGAGGTTTAGGGAGACATGATTAATAAGTGCCAGAGCTAAGATTCATGTATGTTCTAACTGACCTCAGAGCCAGGACGTTAAGTTATTACCACTATACTACAGCATATAGGTGTTTATCAGGTTTCTCTGCTGCTGATCTCCTTGGTGAGGATTTGTTAGAATTTCTTAAGGACTTTAAGGGCTATATAAAGTTATAAGAGTAAATCGGAAATCATAACTGTGTGATGTATTATTTATTTAATGACCAAACATTGTACCTATATCAGTTGCTGGGCATTGTGTTAGATTCAGGAGATACAAAGATAAAGTAGAAGTTATCCCTGTCACCAAAAGTGTTAAGTTTCATAGTGGAAAGTGGAATGGGGATAATGATGTGCTACAGTTGCTGTGATACATTTTACTCATAGAGGAGGGAGTCTTTCAAGAAAGGGATAGGCAGTTCAGTTTTAAATAATCTGGATCTTAAGGCTAAAGATCTTTTGAAACACCCAACCTATTACTTTCTTTTTTCGTTGTTTTGAGACAGGGTCTGGGTCTGTTGCCCAGGCTAGAATGCAGTGGTATGATATCTCCTTACTGCATACTTGACTTCCCTGGGCTCAAGAAATCCTCCCACCTCAGCCTCCTGAGTGACTGGGACTACAGGCACATGCCACTACTCCCGGCTAATTTGTTTTATTTTGTTTGAGACAAGGTCTGGCTGTGTCACCCAGGCTGGAGTGCCGTGGTGCAGTATCAGCTCACTGTGACTTCCGCCTCCCAGGCTCAAATGATTCTCCCATCTCAGCCTCCTGAGCATCTGGGATTGCAGGCACGCACCACCATGGCCGGCTAATTCATTTATTTATTTATTATTATTCTTTGGTATTTTTTTGTAGAGATGGGGTTTCACCACTGTCCAGGCTGGTCTCGAACTTGTGAACTCAAGAGATCTGCGTGTCTCAGCCTCCCAAAGTGCTGTGATTACAGGCATGAACCACTGCGCCCAGGCCCAATGTATTACTTTCACTTAATATTTGGATCATTTAAATAACTAGAGATGTATTTTCTCATTTTTTCTCTGTCTGCCCTACTCGCAATATTAAAAGCAGAGAATTTCAGAATGTTATAGTAGGAAATGACCTTTGACATAATGAATCAGGCCCTTCATTGAACAAATGGTTTAAGACTGGTCAGCAAACTATGGCCCATGGGCCAAAGATAGCTTGTGAGCTAAAAAATAGTTTTTACTTTTTTAAGTTAAAATAAAATCAAAATAATATTTTTTGACTTGTGAAAATTAAATGAAAATTAAATTTCATTGCCCACAAGTTCTTAGAACACAGTTTCTTAGGACATAGCTATACCCATTCTCATTTGTTTACACATCACTTGGCTATTCTAGCACTACAGTGGCTGAGTTGAACAGTTTCAACAGAAGCTGTGTGGCCTAGAAAGCCTAAAATATTTACTATTGGCACTTTGTGGAAAAAGATCGTTGACTCCTGGTTTAAGAGATTGTGATTTTTCTCTAGCCTGAGAGACAGAGACAGACCCTGTCTCAAAAAAAAAAAAAAAAAAAGGCCATATGAGGCTGGACACAGTGGCTCATGCCTGTAATCCCGGTGCTTTGGGAGGTTGAGAAGGGTGGGTCGCTTGAGGCCAGGAGTTTGATACCAGCCTGGGTAACATAGTGAGACCTTGTCTCTTCAAAGTAAAATAAAAATTAGCTTGGTGCAGTGGCATGCACCCGTAATGCCAACTACTTGGGAGACTAACGCAGGAGAGTTGTTTGAGCCTAGGAGTTTGAGGCTATAGTGAGCTGTGGTGGTTGCACTACTGTACTCCAAACTGAGTGACAGTGAGACCCTGTCTCTGAAAAATAAAGCCATATGACATGGTTTGAGGTCATATTTAAATATGCATACCTTGAGATTATAAAAAAAACTAATGTTTTCTGCTAGTAGTTATGATTTCAGTTTTACATTTAAATTTTGCTCCGTCTTATATTTATTTTGGTACTAGCTGTAAAATAAAAGCAAGGAATAAGTATATCCACATCATGCGTATGTTCAGTAACTTAGGTCTGCCTCTTCAAATCTCTTTTTGAAGTAGATCTGTAAATAAAAACTCAGCTTTTCTTTTTTTTTTTTTTTTTTTTTGAGACAGAGTCTTGCTCTGTCGCCCCAGGCTGGAGTGCAGTGGCCGGTCTCAGCTCACTGCAAGCTCCGCTCCCAGTTTCACGCCATCTCCTGCCTCAGCCTCCCCAAGTAGCTGGGACTTACAGGCCCCGGCACTGCAGCTCTCTGGCTATGTTTTGTGTGTACTTGTTTTTTAGTATGAAGACGGTGGTTTCACCGTGTTTTTAGCCAGTGATTGGTCGTTCAATGATCTGCCTGACTTCTCGGTGATGCGTCTCGTTCGGCACTCCCCTCCCAAAGTGCTGGGATTACAGGCTTGAGCCACCGCGCCTGGCCAAAACTCAGCTTTTCAGAAACAAATTTCTTCATGATAATTGAACTATTTAGTTGGTTATTATTGAGTATACTCTCATAAAGGCAGAGGAAAAACACTTCCCAAGCAAAATCCAAGTTAAATATGTTGAAGTAAAAAATTAACCAAACGCTGGATTGTTGAAAAATATTTAGTCATTTATTCACCTGAATTAATGTAACTTTAGGATACAGATTCTTCTGTGATTTTATTACCTTCTCACCCCATTTAGGTTGCGAGTTATAAGGACTCAGCATCATGTAGAAGCACTTGTGGAGCATCAGAATGGCAAGGTTGTGGTTTCGGCATCCACTCGTGAATGGGCTATTAAAAAGCACCTTTATAGTACCAGAAATGTGGTGGCTTGTGAGAGTATAGGACGAGTACTGGCACAGAGATGCTTAGAGGCGGGAATCAACTTCATGGTCTACCAACCAACCCCGTGGGAGGCAGCCTCAGACTCGGTATTTTTGTTTTCATGTACTTATTGAAAAGGTATTGTGTTAATTCTTGGCATTAGATAACTTACATGATAACAGTTTTTACTTACGAAATACTTTCCATGTGTCAGACCCTTTGGTGAGTACTCAACAGTGTTACTTAATTTAATCCTCACATCAGTCCATGGGATAGGGACTAGTATTCTCATTCTATACAGAAATAAACTGAGGCTTACTTGCCCAGAATCAATGTATGGTGGATTTCAAACCCAGGGTGACTGAATCTGTAGTCCATGATGTCAGCCACTCTATTTCCTGTTCATATATTGACATCTTGTCCATATAATATTTTGAAGTGCTACTGAACCTTGACATCTCTACATTTTCTTTTTACTTAATTATGTCATTATTAACATCACTTTCTGAAAAACCATTGTAGGCTGGGAAGTTAGCAAGAACAAATCAATTTATTTCTGTCTTTTGGAAAGTGAAAGTATTTTCAGCCTACTGGTGCTGCTGACTTAATCTTTTCCTTTTTTTTCTGATCTTCAAAACCAGATGAAACAACTACAAAGTGCCATGACAGAAGGTGGTGTGGTTCTACGGGAACCTCGGAGAGTCTATGAATAAATGGAAGCATTAATTGTTTTGAACATGTAAATATAAAACTGTCAGCCACTACAGCCATCAAAAGAGAGCATCTGGAAGAACAGCCAGCTTGGAAGTTTTACAGCAATAATGTTGCAGTGGAATATTATTTGTAGTTAAGGTCATCCTCCTCCCCTTTGTGTTTTTTTAAATCAAGAACTACATTCTGCCCCTGTCTTGGGCTTCAGAAGCATCTAAGAAAAGCAGTCGTCAATTATAATTAACTTTCAAAGGGCAAGTCAGAAGTTGTTTATAAATTACAAAATAAAGGCATGTTATGAACTCTTATTTTCTGGTTATATGACATTTTGTGTCTGAGCTCACTGTGGCAGTGGAGCACATACAAGGTTTATGTAAAGCACTTATTACCCTGTCTAGCTCATGGTGAGTGATCTCAGTGAATGATAGTTGTTTGCTGCTCAGAGTGTGGAGTGTTTTTAAAATAGGAAATGTCAACATCAGTCTAAGCTTATAGAACAGTCAGTATGTGAAGATGAAAGGACCAAATGCCAACCTCACTTGGACTCTTGGTTCCCAACAGTAAGAGAAACAAATTTGAAAGAGGAAGGAGGTGGCATGAGGAACTGAAAGCAGAGGTGGAAATGGATGGGGTTAGTGGGCGCTCAATTTGCCATGAAGTGAACACTTTATTAGATAGGAGATGAAACTTGAAATGCATGCAAGTTAATCTAAAGTTTGAGCTTGGGTAGATGGGAATCATGGCAGTTCTCTGAAAGGAGCTGATTAAGGTGTTAATTTTTGGCTATTTGATAAATGTGAGGAAAAAACCTGTTAAGGTGGCTTCCAGAGAATTGTTTTCCAATTTTTTACATGTATACCCCAATTACACATTTGTTTAGAAGTGAAATATGTTACTTCTGCCAATTTGAGTATTCATTGTGTTATTTTAAATAGAATACAAATCTCTATGAAGTAGGATTGCTTCTGAGAGGCCTTCAGAATCATATGGCTTAATACTTCCCTTTTGCTTACTTAACGTCCCGGGGAGGCATTTAAAAGTATAACTGAAGATCGGATGCAGTGCCTCACACCTGTAATCCCAGCACTTTAGGAGGCTGAGGCAGTTGGATCACTTGAGGCCAGGAGTTCGAGACCAGCCTGGCCAATATGGTTACCGTATCTCTACTAAAAACAAAAATGAGTTGGGTATAGTGGTGCATGCCTGTAATCCCAGATGTTGCAGAGGCTTAGGTGGGAGAATCGCTTGAACTCAGGAGGTGCAGGTTGCAGTGAGCCAAGATGGCACCACTGCACTCCAGCCTGGGTGACAGGGAGACTGTCTCAAAAGGAAAAAATTAAAAAGTATAATGGTAATGTTTTCTCCCCTAACCTTAAAGATTTGAGCACCTCACTTTGAGGACCACAGTTCCAAAATAATAGAAGCCTAGAATTCAAGGGAGGACACTGTAAGGAAGACCATAGACTAGTTGCACTGGAAACAGTAACAAAAGTAAAAATTAAGTTCACATGTAAGTGAAGGTGTAGGTAGGGATTTCTGCCAGGAGTGAGTGCATGAGATAATCCCTGGGGACTAAGGATTCCTTCAATTTAATGGGCAGTTCTTGAGGCTTAGCCAATTTTGATTGCAGGTGTCAAGACAGTGCTAAGGTGGACAGCAAAATGAGGAAAAAGATGTCCAGGGGCGTGGGAGAGGGAATGGGGACAGACTAATATTGGAAGTGATGGAGAAGTTGGGAAGGGGTGATTTAGAAGACCGTGAGCCGCAGCAATGAATCTGCTTGTTGCAGTTGCGTTCGGGGTTGTTCCTGCTCCGCTTTTCTGCTTTCACCCTTTCTGGGGACTCTGTCTTCCTCTCCTGCCACGCCTCTTAACATTCTAAGTCCACGTAAATGACATTTTCACGTTAAGGGCTGCAAAGGAATTGCTGAGGAGCCAGGTAAACAGGCTTTGATTGCAATTGCAATCAAATCTCTGTAGCAAATCGTACAATTAAAACACCCGCAAGCAGGTGTGGTCGACGCCAGCCGCAAACTGGGAGCTATGCACGTGGGGCGGAGGCGCCTGCCCGGTTTCCACGCGCGCCCTTTAAGACCCGGCTGCGCGACGGCAGCGCGGGGACAGCACGTGATAGCGCTGGGCTACTCGACAGAGCTGCGCGGCCATGGACGTAGGCGCCGACGAGTTCGAGGAGAGCCTCCCTCTGCTGCAGGAGCTCGTCCAGGAGGCGGACTTCGTGGGTGAGGCGCATGGGATTCGCGGCTGTGCCGGCCAGAGCCCCTTGCCCCGGGCAAGCTTGGGGAGGGGGTGGCGGGACGGTTGCCAGGCCACAGGGGCTCAGAGAGGGCCTCCGTAAGGACAGGGGGCTTCCTTCTCCAGCCCCGGGGCGGCAGGACTTTGAGCAGCGAGTACACCCCGAGCCCCACGTGCCTTTTGGCCAGAGCCCCGTGCGCCCAGGTGCGACCCAGGGCGGGGGTGCCTGGCTGCTCCTTGCCTCGGTTCCTCCATTTTCCCTTCCTGACCTCCCCTGCTTCTTGAGCACAGAGGTGAGCCCAGGTGCCTTGGCCGCCTGCAGATCTACAGCGTGAGGAGTGCTGGCGATGTTCCGCACCCGAGGACTGGTATTTTTTTCCTTCCCATCAGGTCTGGACATAGAGTTCACGGGCCTTCGATCTAACGTGTCTGGACCCCAGCAGATCAGGTAAAACTAAAACTGTGTCCCCTCTGTATAAGATCCTGGCCAGACCGGCATTGTTTCTGGCCAGCAGCCTGTTGGCATTTGCGGGGCAGGACGTTTTGCGTGGCTTGCTCCTACGTGTTGGGGAACCTTGCTTTTGTCCACTAAATGATGGTAGTGTTCCCTAGTTGTAACAAGGAAAAAATCCTCCCCGTTGAGAGTGGTGATCCTGCCGCGGAGGCCATAGTGCCGGGATGGGATGTCATTGCTCATGGAATGAGATGCCTGTTTGTTCACAGTCTTTTTGATTTGCCATCGGAGTGGTACCTAAAGACCCGTCAGAGTGTTCAGCAATTTACAGTCTGTCAGATTGGTGAGTTTAATATCCAGCTGTTAGAGTTTTCGAGAAGGTATTTTATTGTCTTTGTGTTTCCACTGTAAAACAGCTCTGAGATTTTCAAGAATATAGAGTATTGACTTTGTGTTTCCTACTGTGAAAACAGCTCTGAGATTTTTCAAGAATATAGAGTATTGACTTTGCGTTTCCTACTGTAAAAACAGCTCTGAGATTTTGCAAGGATATTGAGTATCGTTTTGTATGCTTTTTTGTTTTGGGTCATTTTATATGGAATGTTTTGGGCCATTTTATACATATGAAATCAACACTTCGGAGCAAACAAACTTTAGCGGCATTGTTTCCATGCTTAAATAAGTCAGTGTTAAGGAACAATCACTGTTACTCTTTCAAGTAAAACTATGTGTGTGCGATTTTTATTTTATTTTATTTTATTTTGAGACAGGGTCTTGCTCTGTCACCAAGGCTGGAGTGCAGTAGCATGGTCTCAGCTCACTGCAGCCTAGACCTCCTGGGCTCAAGTGATCCTAGCACGTCAGCCTCCTGAGTAAACTGAGACTACAGGCTCACCACCATACCCAGCTAATTTTTAAATTTTTTCAGGTGGATTTTTGCCATGTTGCCCAGGCTGGTCTTGACTTCATGGGCTCAAGCAATCTTTCTGCCTCTGCCTCTCAAAGTGGTGGAATTATCAGCATGAGCAACCACACACGGCCTGTGATTTTTTTCTTAAGAAAATTTACACACAAAAATAATTTTTTAAGGTCATCCCAGCTTCAGAAACTTTTTTTGTCCTTGATGCAGTGGCGCAATCCCGACTCACTGCAACCTCCGCCTCCCGGGTTCACTCCATTCTCCTGCTGAGTAGCTGGGACTACAGGCGCCTGCCACAATGCCCGGCTAATTTTTTGTGTTTTTGGTAGAGATGGGGTTTCACCATGTTAACCAGGATGGTCTCGATCTCCTGACCTCGTGATCCGCCTGCCTCGGCCTCCCAACGTGCTGGGATTACAGGCGTGAGCCACTGCGCCTGACCAAGGGTTTGGAGGTCTTTCTGTATCAGCTCATACAGGTCTGTTGATTTATTTATTTATTTTCTGAGATGGAGTCTTGCTCTGTTGCCCAGGCTGGAGTGCAGTAGCGTGATGTGGGCTCACTGCAACCTCCACCTCCCAGGTTCAGGCAATTCTCCTGCCTCAGCCTCCCGAGCAGCTGGGATTACAGGCATCAGCCACCAGGCCTGGCTAATTCTTGTATTTTTAGTAGTGATGGAGTTTCACCATTACTGGCCAGGCTGGTCAAGACAGAGCTGTTAAGAGTTGCATATTGTGGGCCGGACGCGGTGGCTCAAGCCTGTAATCCCAGCACTTTGGGAGGCCGAGACAGGCGGATCACGAGGTCAGGAGATCGAGTCCATCCTGGCTAACACGGTGAAACCCCGTCTCTACTAAAAAAAATACAAAAAACTAGCCGGGCGATGTGGCGGGCGCCTGTAGTCCCAGCTACGTGGGAGGCTGAGCCAGGAGAATGGCGTGAACCCAGGAGGCGGAGCTTGCAGTGAGCTGAGATCCGGCCACTGCACTCCAGCCTGGGCGACAGAGCGAGACTCCGTCTCAAAAAATAAAAAAAAGTAAAAATAAAGAGTTGCATATTGTGGTTTCTTTTACAGCTACTCA
The DNA here is from genome assembly GCF_001698545.2 of Rhinopithecus bieti. Classification (NCBI taxonomy): domain Eukaryota; kingdom Metazoa; phylum Chordata; class Mammalia; order Primates; family Cercopithecidae; genus Rhinopithecus; species Rhinopithecus bieti. The sequence continues at coordinate 706,729 of NW_016815616.1, read as the reverse complement.
ATCCTGCTTTTGTAATGTGAAATTAGCTGTAGATAATACATGAACAAGTGAGCTTGGCTCCATTCCAGTAAAATGTTACTATATTTACAGAAACAGACCCTGGGCCAGATTTTACTTTTCTGGATTTGTCTGTGCCCTCCCCCGGCACCATGGGGTTTTGCTATGTTGCCCAGGCTGGGCTCAAACTTTTGGGCTCTGGATATCCTCCAGTCTCAGTTTCTCAAGTAGCTGGGAGTGCTGCCATGCCCAACCCCTGCTTTTACTATGAATGATGCTGAACATGTGTGTGTGTTTTCCTCTCTATCCTGATCCTTTACTACTTTCCTGTTATGGTTTTTTGTTGTTGTTATTCATTTGTTTTTAATTGTAAGACCTCTTTGAGAAGTATGGGAAACAGTTGTGGTTATGTTTCCATTGTTGTACCCACATTTCAGGTCCTTTTTTGGAGGGTGGTGGGAGAAGACAGAATCTTGCTCTGTTGCCCAGGCTGGAGTGCAATAGCTCAATCTGGGCTCACTGCAATACCCTCACCTCCCAGGCCCAAGCGATTCTCCTGCCTCAGCTTCCTGAGTAGCTGGGATTACAGGCGTGCACCAACACACCTAGCTAGCTTTTGTGTTTTTAGTAGAGACAGGGTTTCACCATGTTGGTCAGGCTGGTCTCGAACTCCTGGCCTCAAGGGATCCACCTGCCTAGTCTCCCAAAGTGTCGGGATTACAGGCGTGAACCACCGTGCCCAGCCTGAAGTCTTTTTTTACTTTGCGTATGGTTTTCTTTGAGAGGGGAGGAATAGACATTTTAAATGAGTTAAATATATACATCTTAATGGTTTTTGGTATTTTCTGTGGTTAGTTTTAAAACTATGAGAATGTCACTTTAATATTTACTTCTGTATTTGAAGAACAGGCCACAATTAGATTTTAGCAAATTCGGTGTGAATTACAATTTCACATTTCTCATGTTTCCAGTCTGTCTTTTCTTGTTTGTTTGTCATTAAAGATGTTATCCTGTTGTAGAGGATTCTTTTTTGTTTGTCGTTAAAGATGTTATTCTGTTGTAGGGCCCAAAGTACTGTTTGAATTGTTTTGTCTTTGTAGTGAAATTCAGGGCGCTTTTCCTTGGCATTCATTCCCTCTACGGTCATTCTTTCAGGATTGTCTGTGTTTTCCGCTATTGAAGGAGAGGCAAACAAGTACGTATCAAGAGCTTCTGCAAAGGATGTTGCTTGCCCACTTACGTTCCACAGCTGCCCCCTTCAAATTCTGCCTCAGGTGCCCTGATCACTTTTGCCCTGGATGTTCTGTATTCTCTCCTGGGTCTGTTCCTCCACTCGCTCTGCCCTCTGTGCATTCCACGTTGTCTTTGATGTCTCTCTGGAAGCAGTACCTTTCGCGCTAGATTCGCTGTGTACCTTAAGTGCTCCTGTCCCCATTTCTATCATTTCCAGTGTGCACCTATATTAATAAAAGCACCTGACACAGTGTTGTATAATGAAAATGATGTTTGAACTACCTGACACAGTAGGCAGAAAGGATGCCTCAACTATCAGGATGCCTCCTCACCCCCCATGAGTAGCTGAGGGTGCCAGCCTGCACGCCCTAACCTGGCATCCCTGGGCGACTTGTGGAGGGGCTGTCTCTGTGGTAGACCCTGGCCCTGAAAGCAGGCTCTCTGCCTTTTTCATTTAGCACCCCCAGTGCCAATCATAGCTCCTGAAACACAGCAGACACTCAGGCACACTCAGATTCTTCTTACCTAAAAGAAAGCGCCCACTCTGAAGCCTGCCCTGGGAACCAGAGTTTTTTTAGATGGTTGTGACTTTTTTTCTGTATGTTTCTTTTATTATAGGTATATAGCCCATTCGTGTAACTTTTTTCTCTTCCCTACAACGTTTGGGATTTTGGACTCAGAATTCTCTTTCCAGGCTTCCAGTGTTCAGTTTTTGAATCAGTATGGCTTCAACTATAACAAGGTATGGCATTGGAGGAGGGGAACGGGAATGTCTTTTTGTTTGTTTGTTTGTTGGTTGGTTTTTGAGATAGAGTCTTGCTCTGTTGTCCAGGCTGGAGTGTAGTGGTGCAATCTTTGCCTCCCAGGTTCAAGTGATTTTCCTGCTTCAGCCTCCTGAGTAGCTGGGATTACAGGCACCTGCCACCACGCCCAGCTAATTCTTTTTGTATTTTACTTAGTAGAGACGGGGTTTCCCCATGTTGGTCAGGCTGGTCTTGAACTCCTAACCTCAAGCAATCTACCTGCCTCGGCCTCCCAAAGTGCCAGGGTTATAGGCATGAGCCACTGCACCCGGTTTGGGAATGTCTTAAAAGTGATCTAGACTAACTGGCCTATACAACCCATTTCCTTTCCCCTTTCTATCTGTCCTTGTGAGATCAGGCACAGAGGATCCCTCTGACTTGTCTCCCTGTTCTGTTTCTGTCTTAAGTTTCTCAAAAACGGAATCCCATATATGAATGAAGAACAGGAGAAGAAAATTCGACACGATATCCTGACTGGGAACTGGAGAGTTCGCAGGTATGGCCTGTTTCTCCAGGTGCCTTTTGGTTTCCTTGTTGCTGTTGTCTGCATTTCCCGTGGGCGGGCATGCTGTTTCCAGGAATGTGGCGACCTCCATCCATACCTGGCGGGGATGGCTTCAGTCGCCAGTGCGACTGGTGCTGCTCTCCATGTAGCTGAGCTGAGAATGGCTTTCACCTGTCTCCATCGTGTGCCACTCCCTCATGAACCTCTTACTGCGTTGGGTGTGAGTTTCCGTGTTGAAAAAGAAACTGACTCCTAATTTGGAACTCAAAGAAACAAGAATTCCATTCCAGTGCTAGAGAGGAAGAAATGGCTCTGTTGGACTTGCTGTGAGATGTTCTGTTGATCCCCCATGTGATCTTCTGAGGGATTTTTCAAGGATATCTCACGGGCAACCTTGGCTGTACCAGTCATACTGGGCACTGACTTCAGATGTGCACCTTAGTTAGGCTGTGTCTGCCCCACCGTGCCTGACCCTGCTGCCCTAGGCCGGAGGCCGGGAACTCTGCCTTTTTACTTTGGCTATCTGTGCCGGCCCAGTCTCCGAAACCTCGTATTCCTGTAGAGCTGGGGTCAGGAGTGACCACAGGGAGAGCAACAGCATTGTGGGTAGACGGGCCAGGGGCCTTGGGGCTGGCACCCTCACCTGGAGCCAAATGCTGTCAGCTAGGTGTGGGTTTGAACAAGGCATGGAAGCTCTTTGCGTTTATCAGGAAAGGGGAGATTAAATGAACAACTGAAATGAGATGAGTGATGATCTCTTCCAGATAATTCTGTTATGTTGGAGGAATTCTTGTCTCTTTGTATTTTCCTGCTGGTTTTCATATAAAATGTAGCTTTTGTAAGGGAAAACAAGTTGAATTTTTAACCTTCTTTCATTGTCAAGAGTTAGAGAAAGCCCTTTCCTTATCTCAAAATGACATTAGGTTCTGTGTCTGACGCAAGAGACAATGTGTTTACCAAAGTCCTTGTCTTTTCCTGAGTGTCCCAGATAGGGACTTTATCACCCCTGAAAGCTGAATAAAGAAGACGGTCCTGATAGCAATGCTTGGTATTGGCTGGATCCCAATAGCTTTTCCTCCACACATCCTAGTGAAGCAGGAGGGGATTGAATATATGCCTGGATCCTATGGAAGGGTGTGGGCTATTCTTCCAATTGTTTGGCTTCCTATTGCATAAGAGCCTCAGAGAAGAAATCGTCTTCTTTTGGTTCATTTTCTTTGTAGATTGCAACATGAAAACCAGAGGGCTCAGAAACTGCTCTCATGTTAACATAGTCCTGCGGTTCTGATGTGTTTTCTCTGAATTTTCACTTTTCATGTGCCCATTTTCAGCTCTCTGGATAAAGACCAAATCAAGGCGGTGATTGACAAAGTGACACGGTGGCTGGACCTGGCCAAGGAAGGCGACTGGATGACTCTTCCTGGGATCGCTGGTAGGCAGGGGCTGTTCCTCCCAGTGTAGGAGCATTGGGACAGGTCACTGTCACCTGCCAGGAGTTGGGGGAAACACACCCTTTCTTGGGATCCTGGTCCTGAATGCCTCGTGACTGAGTCTGATGCCAGCCAGCATTTGTTCGGGAGATACATAGTCTTTGTGGTTAAAGCTCTGACCTGCATTCACATGTTGAAGGCTTTCAACATACTTTGGGTTTCAAGACTGAGAAGGTCAAGTTCCATTCCTGAGCCATCCCTTTTATCTCAGTCCTGTATACCCTGTATTATTTTGACTTTTGTTCATCTCTAAACTTTTCCCCCACCGTGTGGGTGTGGAGCCACAGTGAATGTGCCATAGCTTAGCAGCTCTCAGAGGCTGGTCTATGGATCCTAGAGTCTCTGGGACCTTTTCCAATGGGTCTATGAGATCAGAACAGTTTTCCAAGTATCCCTCAGCTGCACTTGCTATTGTCATTGTGCCATTTTGGTGCCAAGCAATGTCGGACAAAGCTGTTGGCACCTCAGCACAAATTAAGGCAGGAGCATCATGCTGTGTTCTTCATTACCACTTACTCTCAGTTAAAAACGGAAAGGCCAGTCTTACTAGCAGCCTCCTTAGTGAAAAACTAATATTCTTGGTTGTATTAAATCTCAATCTTTTGATTACTCATCTTTTAAATATTGTATGTCAATATAGGTATGTAAAAAATAAGTATGCATAAAACATTGCTCGGCTGTGTGCCAAAATACAGTGATTGTGTCAAGGAAAAGTGCTTGTGCATGCAGTCTTTTGAGTTGAGAGCTGAATTAGCTGCTTTTTTTTTTTTTTTTTTTTTGGATATAGTTTTGCTCTTGTTGCCCAGGCTGGAGTGCAATGGCACGATCTTGGCTCACTGCAACCTCCACCTCCCAGGTTCAAGTGATTCTCCTGCCTCAGCCTCCTGAGTCACTGGGATTATAGGTGCCCTCCACCATGCCCGGCTAATTTTTGGATATTTAGTAGAGATGGGGTTTAACCATGGTGGCCAGGTTGGTCTCGAACTCTTGACCTCAGATGATCCTCCCAAAGTGCTGGGATGACAGGCATAAGCCACCGCACCTGGCCCCATGAAATATCATTTTTACTGGAAAGAACTGATTGGTTGCTTAGACTTGAAGGTTTCACAGTCATTTTCTCAATGAATAAAGCTTGTTGGCCGGGCACAGTGGCTCATGCTTATAATCCCAGCATTTTGGGAGGCCAAGGCAGTGAGCCAAGATGACGCCACTGCACTCCAGCCTGAGCTACACAACAAGACTCTGTTTCAAAGGAAAAAAAAACAGCCTGTCACTTCAAGGAAGATAACTCGCAGTATTTCCTAGGATAAAATTACAGCTTTCAATCAAAAACTGGAATTTTGAAGAATTTTCATGTGCCGCCATAAGCTTGACAGCTTCCCAGTGCCACAACCTTTCTGATGAGATCAGTGATCATATTTTCCGGCGTCTTCTGTTGGTGTTGTGTAATATGTGCAAACATTCGAGAGACCTACATAACCCTGCGACCAGTATTTTCCAAACTACTAGCACATGATGTTACTATTGTGCACTATCTTTTCTCATGGATAAGAGATCTATTCTAGGTATGAGATAGGCCAGTGGATTGTAATGTAGCAGTACAAGAAAACTCATTAATGATGGTTTCAGATTCCTCATTGCAATTAATCTTTAAGAAACTACCACTTGTTGAATTTGGTACAGTTTTAGAGAATATCCAAAGTCATTTGATAAGGCTGGTAATTCTGTTCCCTTTTCCACCTACATATCTGCTTGAGGCTGGATTTTCTTTTTCTTTTTCTTTTCTTCTCTTTTTTGTTTTTGAGACGGAGTCTCACTCTTGTTGCCCAAGCTGGAGTGCAGTGGCACCATCTCGGCTCACTGCAACCTCCGCCTCCCAGGTTCAAGGGATTCTCCTGCCTCAGCCTCCTGAGTGCTGGGATTACAGGCACCCGCCACCATGCCTGGCTAATTTTTGTATTTTTAGTAGAGTCAGGGTTTCACCATGTTGGCCATGTTGGTCTCGAACTCCTGCCTTAGGTGATCTGTCCTCCTTAGCCTCTGAAAGTGCTGGGATTACAGGCATGAGCCACCGCGCCCAGCCTTGAGGCTGGATTTTCTTCTGTTTCAACGATCACATTCCAGCCAAATGTTAGAGATTTGCAAAAATGTAAAACAGTGTCACTTTTCTCTCTAAAGTTTTTGTTTTAGAAAATAGTTCTTTTTTATAAGTGTTACTTTTGTTCTTGTATAACGGGTTTTTGTTATTTAAAAAACATTTTTTAAATATAAGAGTTTTAATTTCTTTTTTTTTTTTTTTTTTTTGAGACAGAGTCTCGCTCTGGTCGCCCAGGCCTGAGTGCAGTGGCCGGATCTCAGCTCACTGCAAGCTCCGCCTCCCGGGTTTACGCCATTCTCTGGCCTCAGCCTCCCGAGTAGCTGGGACTACAGGCGCGCGGCCGCCACCTCGCCCGGGCTAGTTTTTTTTGTATTTTTTAGTATTAGACGGTTTCACCATGTAGCCATGTTAGCCAGGATGGTCTCGATCTCCTGACCTCATGATCCGCCCGTCTCGGCCTCCCAAAGTGCTGGGATTACAGGCTTGAGCCACCGCGCCCGGCCGAAGGAGTTTTAATTTCTAACATGCTTAATATCAATAGCTGTGACTCACATAAACACAGACTCTATGGCATCCCCTACTTAAGAGTGGCCCTGAGATAAAAAAACTCTTAGAATGCTGCCCCAGATCCCATCATGACAGGCCAGGCCCTGCCACATGTGGGCTTAGACACCCTTCAAGCTGCCTTTCCACTTGACCTCTCCATCTCTCAGCTTCTGCTCCTCCTAGGCTTCTCTTGTGGGGAACATGTCATAAGGTTCCAGGTACTGTGTGCCCCTGTGTTTCCCTGCTGCAGGCTTCCAGGCCTTTGAGGTCCAACTGGTGCTGAGGCAGGCCCTCCCCGACATCTGGACGGTGCTGAAAGATGAAGGGGTGAGTTTTCACCTGAGACCAGGGTGTCAGTGGCTCCATCGTTTCTCTCTCATTTGGCCAAATCTGGCCTCTGAAAAGCTTTTCTCTTGCACGCTGCTAGTTTTTCCCCCTTTCCTTTTGTTTTGAGATGCAGAGCCGATTGTTTAGGCCTCATTCCCAGTAACCCAGGATTCAGGGCATTTGTCCCTGCTTTTCAGGTGGTAGTGAAGAAAGTGAGTAAACAACATCGTTGGTATCTTCAGAACACCTCTTGTGACCGAGAGAGCTGTTGGAAGGAAAATATTCTTCTCTCTGCAAGGGGTTTTTCTGTCTTTTTCCAAATGCTGGTGAAAGCCCAGAAGGTAGGAAAACATGTCTGTCTTCTTGGCCTAAAGGCAGTCTTTTGTATTTCTGGTCATAGATACTGAAAGCTCCTTCAACAACAAGATAAAATTCCTTAAGATAAGTGATTCCTTCTCATTAATTTTTTTCATGTTTTACTTTCAGACAGGGTCTCACCTGTCACCCAGGCAGGAAGGAGTGCAGTGGCATGAACACGGCTCACTGCAGCCTTGACCTCCCAGGCTTAAGTAAGACTCACACCTCAGCTTCCCAAGTAGCTGGGGCTACAGGCACATGCCACTATACCTGGCTAATTTTTGCTTTTTTGTTTGTTTTGTTTTTTGTTTTCTTTTGTTTTGTTTTTTTGTAGAGACGGAATCTTGCAGTGTTGCCCAGGGTGGTCTCGAACTCCTGGGATCAAGTAAATCTGCCTGCCTTGGCCTCCCAAAATGGTGGGATTACAGGCGTGAGCCACTGCACCTGGCCTTCCTTCTCATTTATAACTAGCTTCGTGGATCTAACCTTGCTTTCACCAAATCATGATAGGTTAATTTGGGGCAAGAGTATCCATAAGAAACAGTACTACTTCTTTGCTCCCTTCTGTAACGCAGGAATTTCAGTACTAACTGATCTAAAACTACTTAGGAAACTGCAAGCGCCTGCTTCACAGTATAGATTTCCAGCGCAGACCCTGCCTTACGTGCCTCCTACTTGCAAATTGTTTTCTTTTTTCTTTTTGTTGGCATTTAAGCGGTTGAACTACCTTTCATGGAGGCAAAGGAAGGTTAGGATGGAACTGTCAAGTGATCAGAATTGCAGTGGGTTCTAATGCTACATCTTTTGCAAGAAACTGTTAGTCTGTAGTGTCTGTATTATATTTTTTATTTTCTCTCACTTGTTGATTTACTCCCAAGTAGCCCTTAGTGGGACATAATATGATGATGGACCTGCTGCACCTCCATGAGAAGTTCTTCAGACCCCTCCCAGGTAGGGGCAAACCTGTCATTTCTCTTCCTTCATGCTAGTTTGCCATCTGGCAGAGGGATTGGTCCAGAATTGTACTCCTGAGGCAGCCCCTAAAATGCACATTCCTCCCCAGTGTCTGCAGGTTTCTGGAGAGTTCGGGCAGAGGCCTGTACTCTGATCTGTTACTGTCTCCACAGAGTGGAAAGCCAGGAGACTTTGTCAAGGGGAAAAAAAATTAAATTTGAATTGATACCTCTCTCCCCATTAGTAAAGCTGTTCAGAGTTACTGTATAAAACTTGACAAAATCAGAAATGCGTGAAGTCAGAAGTCACCTTTAATCAGCTAGTATCCTGAATTTTTTTACATATTTGATTACACTGTATGTAAATATGTAAATGTATGTAAAAATGTAAATATGTATGTAAAGATTTGATTTTTGTTTGACTTTTTTTCATTTATCCAAAGCATTATTTTATGTTGTTAAAAACCTAATAGGCCGGGCGCGGTGGCTCAAGCTGTAATCTCAGCACTTTGGGAGGCTGAGACGGGCGGATCAGGAGGTCAGAAGATCGAGACCATCCTGGCTAACCCGGTGAAACCCCGTCTCTACTAAGAAATACAAAAAACTAGCGGGGCAAGGTGGTGGGATCCTGTAGTCCCAGCTACTCGGGAGGCTGAGGCAGGAGAATGGCATGAACCCAGGAGGCGGAGCTTGCAGTGAGCTGAGATCTGGCCACTGCACTCCAGCCTGGGGACAGAGTGAGACTCCGTCTCAAAAAAAAAAAAAAACCCTAATAAAGGCTGCTTCAGTGTCATGTGACACTGTCTTCTGGCTGTCCCCTGCTTTTCCATGGTTGATTCCATTATTGGACATGCAGTGGTGCAGCCTAGTGGGTAAAAGTGGGGACTCGAGCCTTGGTGATCTCCGTCCCACACTCACGACGTGTGTAGTCACCAACGAGTTGACATTACCTTAATTGTAAGATTGGTATAATAGTGCCAATATCAGAGTTGTTGTGAGATTAAATGAATTAATATATAAAGAACACTAATCTAGATTAAAAGTTTTAGGAGACATTTCCCCAAGAAACGGTAAAACACCTGAGTTTAGGCATACTGAGAGAGTTGGAGGAGAATTAGTGGTGAAATTAATAATATGCATTCACTAAAAAACTAAGTATGACAAAATAATCGCTAGGAGAACAAAAGCTGTGCAAGAAAGGAGAAGTCACTGTAGCCACCACAGAGCCTTTTGTGAATGACGTGCATGGGGGCGACAGAGATGGGCACTGATTTGTTTTTCTAAGACCACCAGAGCGGGCACAAAAGAACCAGCGAGTAGGCAAGGGTAGGAGCAAAACTGCAAATTTATTTTGGTCACCTAGCTTCAGGGAAGAAGGTGGGTAGGGAGAGGACTGTCGGCCTCCGGCAAAGGAGGCCAAGAGAGTCCCCCGGTGAGCTCTCAGGCGGAGTTCCTGATACAGTCCCGACTGGGGGCTGGGAAGTCCATGCGGGGCGTCTGCTGGGAGCGGCTTTTCTAGGAGTGGGAGGGCAATAGGCGGGACACGGGCATGTCGGGGGGCGTTCCGTAGGTGCGACCAGGTAAATCTTGGTCTCTTCGGATTGACGTCACCTGGCGCATGCCCGGTTGGTCTGCACCTTCCCGGGCACCGGCTGCATTTTAGCGCACGCAGGAAAAGTTGGTGATGAAGAACCCGGAAGTGTGCCATCTTGCCTCCTTTCCTCCAAACAGGCACGTGGCTGGAGGTGCAATGAGAGGGGTCATTACCCTGTCAGCTGGTGGGAGGTCAGGAGTGAGGTGTCTAACACTGCACCACGCATGTGCTAGAGAGATGGGAATAAATACCAAAAAAAGGAACAGCAAGTGGTTGCCTTTGGGGAGTAGGAAATGGGAGAGTAGCGGGAAGAGATCACAGGGTTTTGTTTTTGTTTTAGTGTGTGTTTTGCAATAAACCTCTTTAGATGCAGGTATAATTTTACCAACTGAGTTCTTACATAAATTTTCTTTTATCAGGACACTTTGCTAGTTATAATTTTTAGTTGATTTTTTTTTGTTGGATTTTTCTCTGAGCAGTTATTTACAAAGGACTTCATGTCTGCCTTTCTGATAATACTTCTATTTGTAAGTCTTACCGCATCGGCTAGAACTTCGCAAACTACATTAACTAAGGTTGGCAGTAGAATGCATCCTGAATTTAAAAGAAAACCATTTGGCCTTTACTATTAAAATTGGTGATGGCAGGTTGATCTGAGTTTAGAAATCCTTAGTGGCTAGGATTAATGGTGTTTTCAATTCCTGTTTTGTTTCAGTTTGCTTTATTAATCAGTGCCGGTGGCAAACTAGGTTCAAGAATATTCCTTCCCATTTTTGCCAACAAACAAATTCACTCTTGACTACCTGGGTTTTTCCCCTCAGAAAGCTACGATCAATTTAAGCAGAATATCCACAGCCTATTTCCTGTTCTCATTGATACCAAGAATGTAACAAAGGATATCTGGAAGGTAATGAATAGAATTGCTTCGGGTTAAGGACTGCTTTTTCCATAACAATACCACTTGGCTTTCTCTTGTGGGGTTTTTTTTGTTGTTTTTTTGTTTTGTTTTGTTTTTTGTTTTCTGCGTTTTTTTTTTTTTTTTTTTTTTTTGAGAGGGAGTCTTGCTCTGTCACCCAGGCTGGAGTGCAATGGCATGATCTTGGCTCACCGCAACCTCCGCCTCCCTTGTTCAAGCGATTCTCCTGCCTCAGCCTCCTGAGGAGCTGGGATTACAGGTGCGCACCACCATGCTCTGCTAATTTTTTGTATTTTAGTAAAGACGGGGTTTCACCGTGTTA
>NW_016815616.1:687054-691568 GCF_001698545.2 Rhinopithecus bieti | reverse complement strand
TTTTTTTTTTTTTTTTTTTTTTGAGAGGGAGTCTTGCTCTGTCACCCAGGCTGGAGTGCAATGGCATGATCTTGGCTCACCGCAACCTCCGCCTCCCTTGTTCAAGCGATTCTCCTGCCTCAGCCTCCTGAGGAGCTGGGATTACAGGTGCGCACCACCATGCTCTGCTAATTTTTTGTATTTTTAGTAAAGACGGGGTTTCACCGTGTTAGCCAGGATGGTCTCGATCTCCTGACCTCATGATCCACCCACCTTGGCCTCCCACAGTGCTGGGATTACAGGGGTGAGCCACCGCGCCCGGCTGGCCACTTGTGTTCTTCAAAGTTGTTCCTGGATGCTTTTCTGTCTTCAAACCAGTATCAGTTGCCTTTTGTATTTTGGCACCTGTGGGTCATTGTATTAGCTTATATATGACTTTTATTCCCTTCCTCTCATTTCAGTTTCCACATTTTGACTTATTTGTATAGAGTTTTTGTGTTTAGATCAGACAACAGAACAACTTATTTTAGAACTTGATGCATGCCTTGGGAATATTTGCAACATGTGTACAGAGCACAGGGGGAGGAGGTTCCCTCCTGAAGAATCTTGAGAAAACCTCTTCTTTATTGAGTCCCCTAGTCATGGGTTCTCAGCCCTGACAACATGTTAGAATCACGTGGGAAGTTGAAAATGCTGATAGCTGCACTGGCAGCTTCTTGTCTGACCTAGAGTGAGGCCAGGTGGTATTTCTAAAGCTCCCCAGGTGATTCTGTTGTGGGGTCGAGGCTATGCACCACGTGTAGAGAAGAGAGACCCAACTGGTTGGAATGCTGCTTAGAAATGAAACTGAGAATAGCCAGGCACAGTGGCTCACACCTGTAATCCCAGCATTTTGGGAGGCTGAGGTGGGTGAGTAGCTTGAGCCCAGGAGTTTGAGACCAGTCTGAGCAATGTGGGTGAAACTCCATCTCTACAAAAAGTACAAAAATTAGCGGGGCATGAAACTCCATCTCTACAAAAAGTACAAAAATTAGCGGGGCATGTCGGTGCACGCCTGTAGTCCTGGCTACTTGGGAAGCGTAAGTGGGAGGATCGCTTAAAGCCCGGGAGGCGGAAGTTGCAGTGAGCTGAGATTGCACCACTGTCCTCCAGCCTGGGCAACAGGGAGACCCTGTTTCAAGGGAAAAAAAAAAACCAACAACTGAGGAACAGAGAAGGGGGCATCAGATCAATGTTGTGAAGCCTTAGAGTGATCCCTTAGAGTGAATTATCCAGGAAGGGAGCCACACAGATGGGAGTGGGGTGTGTGGTCTGTCTCTGCCCAGAGGCTGTTATTATTTGTACTTGGCATATTTCCAGCTACTATGAACTTTTAGGGTTTAGTAACTAGGCATTGCCCCTAGGCCCTCGAGGCCTTAGAATGACTGTATTCTACATGTATGTCCCTGGTCTTTGTCCTAGTGCTTCGCTTTCCTTTGTTTATAGATAATCTCTTAAAAGACATCTTCTGAGGGAGATGGTGTGTGTAGAGTTTTTTTCCTAGCCTGGGTTTTTGGGAGCCCTTCTAGGAAACCCAGGGATACTGGGGTACCCTGACCTCTTAACTAAGGAGTAAGGATAGTTGCACTATTTGAAGAGAAAGAGGAGGTTGTAGGAGTAAGCATTTTCCAGGCTGTTTTAACAACCATTTGGTCCTGCCTGAAATAGAGAATAACAAAAGCGCAAATGTTTTCCTCTGGTTTGTTTTCCATCATTGTAGGAGATGAATTTCCCGAGGGTGTCAAATCTTTCCGAAGTCTATGAAGTCCTGAACAGGTGAGGACGGCCATTCCTGGAGCTGCTGCTGGAGCAGGGTCTGCGGCTGTGGCGGCCTCCCTGTGCCCCACAGGGCTTTGGGCTCTCTAGGCGCGCTCACCTTTCACAGTGATGCCTGCTTGGGACTTGGTCTCCTCCAGCTCCTCCTGCTTCATGGCCCTCTTCCTCCTATGACCCTCTTACCTCAGTTTCCAAAGAGAGAGAAGCCAGAGACAGGAAATCTCTCAACCCCTGCCTGTCAAACAGTTGTACACATCCCTTTTTCATTGTCTCACCCGTCACCAGCAAATGGGGCACCTTCCCTGTGTGAGGCCAGGCAGGAGGAGCTGCCTACTTGTCATCTTCACCCTTGCTCGGTGGCTCCCCCATCCCTACCTGCCCCTTCCTGGGGTGTCTCCACCTCTTTTTGTCTCCCTCTCATTTCCTTCCACATCAACAAGTGTTCTCCTAACTTAACAACAAAACCTCTTGAACTCTCTGTGCTCTTCTTCCCCACAGCCTGTGGCAGGCAGGGACTTGTCTCCTTCACTTCTCTCTGCAGGGGCACCCAGAGCCACCGGTCTGTCCCCACTCAGCAGGACGAGGCACGAGAGGCGTTTGGAACAGGGGTGGCACCCTCTTCTGGATGTGCGTGTGCGATTTTTTTAAACCCGTTCCTTGTGGTTCATGTTCTCTACCTGTCTCCTAAGTTTTCTCTCAAGGGCCCCTCCTCAGCCCTTTTGCTGCTCATTCCCAGGCTCCCGTGTGGCCTCGTCCACCCGCTGGGCTTCAACTCCCAGCACCTGTGTGTGGCTGCAGTCCAGACCTCAGCATCTAGGACACTGTGTTTACAGCTGTCTTCTTGATGTTCCCACCCTGCATGACTTACGGGCACCTTCATCCTGACACTCCTGTCTGTCCCTCAAACACACTGCAGTGCCTGGAAACTTGGAAGTCTTGATGGTACCAGGCGTGATACTGGGGGCTGTGTATGCATGAGAGGGTGAAGGGGAGAGGGAGTTTTGTTGTAAATGCACAGGCTCTGATTCCAGACTTCCTGGGTATAAATCACAGCTTTGCCACTCACTGGTTTTGTGAGTGACCTTGAGAGAATTACTCAATCTCTCTGTGCCTCAGTTTAACCATCTGTGAGATGAGAAAAGCATGTGTCACTCCAAGGTTGTCGTGAGGATTAAATGAGTTCGTAGATGTGAAAGGACTTAGCCCCTTGCATGGAGTCCAGGTCTGTCGAATCTTAGCTACTGCTGTTGACAACTATCCCGATCCTAACAGACAGCTCAGGCCACACCCACGGCGACGATGCCTGTTTGACAGATGGGGACATTAGGGCTCCGGGAGGCTAAGCGCATGAGGTTCCAGAACATCTTTTTTTTTTTTTTTTTGAGGCGGAGTCTTGCTCTGTCGCCCGGGCTGGAGTGCAGTGGCTGGATCTCAGCTCACTGCAAGCTCCGCCTCCCGGATTTACGCCATTCTCCTGCCTCAGCCTCCCGAGTAGTTGGGACTACAGGCGCCCGCCACCTCGCCCGGCTAGTTTTGTATTTTAGTAGAGACGAGGTTTCACCGTGTTAGCCAGGATGGTCTCGATCTCCTGACCTCGTGATCCGCCCGTCTCGGCCTCCCAAAGTGCTGGGATTACAGGCTTGAGCCACCGCGCCTGGCTAAGAACATCTTATTGAAAACCAGTGAAGTCAAGGTTTCCTTGTCATACGCCGTCTCTATTCACCCAGGTCCCGGAGCCAAGACCTAGAAGGGGTCACAGAGCTGAGTTGTCTATTGAATGGAGTTTTATGGACTGGACCCTGTAAATCTCTCAAACCTCTCCTTTCTCTGCATTCTCAGGATTATTATCTTTTCGTTCCAACCATGGAACTGTGGTAGTAGCCCCAGCCTTGTGGCCTGCCCTCTTCATACCCCACACCACCCCTTGAATGATGATCTAGAATGTGAATTTGAATGGGCTGTTTTTTCTGGTCAGAGTCTTTCTGTGGCTTCTGAAGTCCCTGTCGGTGGTAGGGGCTCTTCCCCACCCTCTGGCCCTCCCTTCACACGGAAGCTTCCGCCCCACTTCTCACCTCACAGCTCTTGGGGTCAGACCTCCTTTTCCTCACTGCCTTTGCCTGCTCGAAATGCCTGCCATCTTCCCATTCCTTGAACCCCGTTGGTTCCTGTGGTTTGGGACTCTCCATGAGTGCTGTCCGCTTCCGGAAGCCTGCAGGGTCCTGGCATGGCTGTCATGCCTCAGGCCTTGCGTTTACAAGAGACAGGCGTAATTGTCTCTGTAGTTGTCACTAGACAGGCCACTGGACAGCTCCGGAGGACAGAGACTGTCTTGTCTGTCTTGGTGCCTGGGCTCAAGGCAAGCATTTGATAAATGCCCCTCCTGCACCGTTCTTCTTTCCCCTTTCCTGTTGCCCAGTTACCAAGACCTTACTTGTCCATGCCTAGATGTGCACCTTAAAGATATGTCCCCAGTACATTTACAAAATTTATATTAACTTAAGGGACTGAGGGGGAAAACAAGGGATTACTTTCAGCAAATTGTTTTTTATTCTGTTTTTCTCTTCTAATAGTGACTTGAATCCCACCAAGAATTCTGGACCAGAGATTGTTCACGCAAGCAGGTGTGAGAAATACGGTACGTTCTCATGAGCCACACTCCTTGCACGGTCGGCAGAGTGCTGAGGTGCTCAGCTGAGCTTGTCCTTGACCCTGGTTCCCCC